>NC_044192.1:2045514-2152644 GCF_900880675.1 Sparus aurata | reverse complement strand
AGAGAGCCTGTTGTTCTGTCCTGTAGCCACAGCTTCTGTAAAGACTGTCTGCAGAGCTGGTGGAGACACAAACAAACACAGGAGTGTCCAGTTTGTAAGAGAAGATCATCAATGAAACGCCCACCTGTTAGTCTGGTCTTAAAGAACCTGTGTGAAGCCTTCAGAGTCCAGAGAGCTTCAGATGACTTCTGCAGTCTGCACTCTGAGAAACTCAAACTCTTCTGTCTGGACCATCAGCAGCCGGTGTGTGTCGTCTGCAGAGACTCAGAACAACACACCAACCACACAGTCAGACCCATCAATGAAGCTGCACGACAACACAAGAAGAAACTTGAAGAAACTCTGAAGCCTTTAAAGAAGAAGTTAAAGGTTTTTGAAGAAGTTAAAGTGAAGTTTGATCAGACAGCAGAACACATGAAGGTCCAGGCCCGACACACAGAGAGGCAGATTAAGGATCAGTTTAAGAAGCTGCACCAGTTTCTAGCAGAGGAAGAGGAGGCCAGGATGGCTGCACTGAGGGAGGAAGAGGAGCAGAAGAGTCAGATGATGAAGGAGAAGATGGAGGCTCTGAGCAGAGAGATAGCAGCTCTTTCACACACAGTCAGAGCCACAGAGGAGGAGCTGAGAGCTGAAGACGTCTCATTCCTGCACAACTACAAGGCTGCAGTGGAAAGAGTCCAGCAGCGCCCCCTGCTGGAGGATCCACAGCTGCCCTCAGGAGCTCTGATAGACCAGGCCAAACACCTGGGCAACCTGAGCTTCAACATCTGGAACAAGATGAAGGAAATGGTCTCCTACACTCCTGTGGTTCTGGACCCAAACACTGCTGGGCAAATCCTGATCCTGTCTGAAGATCTGAGCAGTGTGAGAAGAGGAGAGATACAGAAGCTTCCTGAAAATCCAGAGAGGTTTAGTTTCCTCTATTCTGTCCTGGGCTCTGAGGGCTTTAACTCAGGGACTCACAGCTGGGATGTCGAGGTTGGAGACAGTACAGTCTGGTTACTGGGTATGTGTGCAGAGTCTGTCCAGAGGAAGGGAGGCATGTGGTCTAAATTCTGGCGTATTCAGTTATCGTATGGTAAATACTCAGCATGCTCACCATACACTCCAGACTCTGATGTCGTAGTTCCGAAGAAGCTCCAGAGGATCAGAGTGAATCTGGACTGGAACAGAGGAAAGCTGTCGTTCTCTGATCCTGACACTGACACACACATACACACCTTCACACACACTTTCACTGAGAAGATGTTTCCACACATTCACACTGGGAGTAACCTGAAGATATTACCACTGAAGGTGTGTGTGACAGTGGAACAGAGCAGGTAGAGATAAAGATGACTTTTGTGTTCACTGAATTTTACCTGTGAGGTTGCACATGCTGCTCCTGCTGTCACCTTTCTAACAATATCCTGTTTCATTTTCAGCTGTTTGTTTTGATTTAATTTTTTGTTTCTTACTTTCAAATATGACCAAACATCAAAATGTGAATCTACGATGGATCAATGATTTTATTTCAGTAACATAAACAGGACACTGGAATTAAAGATGCAACAATTATACATAATTGGGGCGCCATTTAGCTCAGGCGGTACAAGTGTGTCCCCCATGTGCCGAGGCTCTGCAGTGGACCTGGGTTCAACTCCCGGCCCAGGTCCCTTTGCTGCATATCACTCCTCTTATTTCCTGTCATATCTTCAGCTGACCTATCAATAAAAAGCCATAAAAGGCCAAAAAATATATATATTTAAAAAAAAAAAAATTACAAATAATTTTCTCTCAGGGATTATTAAAGTTATCTATCTGTACACAAAACCCTCAATCATTATAAAAACAACAACATCAGCTGGAAATCGGAAACTTTTGATCAAAAGAAAGAAAACAATTATCAATTTATGAATGACTGCATGTTTGAGTGGCTGAGATCCAAGACACTTTATTTTAAAGTCTAGATTATAGTTTACAGACATTAAAATCAAAACATGATAATGGTGGTGATTTCATATCATGTTTTTCATCAACATAATAAAATATCGTCTCTTCATGGTTGTCATGTTTCATCTTGTTTGGTCCATCTATATCAGACTTAAGTTGATCTTGTATTTCTGGAAAGAGTGAAATAAAGTTTCTAAAAGTCTGGAAATGCATCGTGTCATTCTTCATAATTTACAGTGTGATTCTTTGTACTGACAACGCAGCAGAAGAGAATGGACAGAAACACAGGCTGACATGTAGGAACACGTATCAAGACGTGATGTTTGGGAAAAGATGTAACAATCTGGGAACATTATTATTATTATTATTATTATAATTATTATTATTATTGGTTTATTACCAATATTATTATTTATATGGAGGAACAGAACCAGACTATGAAGACAGTTTTCTTATGGGCCAAACTGTAATCACAGCATCCCATGATGCACTGCGGCACAAAAAGACTTTTCCCATCAGCTGACATTGTGAAAGAAGGCTTGAGGGGGCGGGGCCAACATGGCGCCACTGTGAGACGCTTCTTCTATGCACTGCTGAAGATTTTTATCGTTCAAGGATTTAATTCGCCTGCCTAAGACCAAGAAACATGTAAATATTTTTTCTAACGTTGTAAAAAATAGTTTTTAGACCTGCTGGTGAAACTTTGACCCACTTTTGTTTTGTTTTTTCGTGGACTTTCTCTGTCGGGCTCTGCCTACAGCGAGCTAACGCAGTTGTTAACCGTTGACGTTGTTTGTTTGCTAGCTCGGCGTCTCAACCGTTGTCTGTTTAAAAGGCTCCAACTGCTAAATAACGGGTTCTGCTGACATGTCGTCTACTCTGGAGGATGAGGAACCGGCAATGGAAGAGTCAGCGGAGACTCTCAAACGGTGCTATTCCTACGCCAAACCACCCGTGGAGGCTGAAACTGCTCAGAGCTCACAGAAAACAACTTCGCGCCGTGAGCCGAGGTCGGAGCCCTCCAATGCTGTCCTGCTGGCGGCCATTAACAAGTTCACTGAGTCGCAGCACCAGTAGCGCCGAGATCGAAAAGTGGCTAAAGGTATGTCGATTGCTGCTTAACGGCATATACCGATCCCTAGAATGGCATACCGATCCCCAGACTGACATACAGATTCTCGGAGTGGTATATACCGATCCCCAGACTGACATACAGATTCTCGGAGTGGTATGCTGCTATTATGCCGCTGTTATTCCACCGACACATGACGGTATGTGCCGCTTGAGATTGTTACGGCACTGAGAGACTGTTGGATGGGTACCGCTTCCTGATGAATATGCAAATGTAATGCCACTGGGCTGGTTTGACGACAAGTACAGCTGTAAACATACTTTTTTTTTTTTTTTTTGTCTTTATTGACAATGCTAACTTAACACTTACCGCAAGTAATGTTATGTTGTTGGGATTGTAGGCATATAGACAGTAATTACACGTGGGACTCTTACGATATGATAGAAAAGCAATATGTCTAAATGTCCGCCTATAAACTACTTAAAGCTAATGAAAGCGCTAACCTTAGCTAACATGGCTAATATTAGCCCAGCCACCGTAATAATGAAAACCCATCACTAAGTATTGTTTTGTTGGCAGGCTCAAAAGTTCTGCTATCGATTAGTCAGACTGGCTATAAGGTGGCTGGGCTAATATTAGCCATGTTAGCTAAGGTTAGCGCTTTCATTAGCTTTAAGTAGTTTATAGGCGAATTTGCATTTGCATATTCATCAGGGAGCGGTACCCATCCAACAGTCTCTCAGTGCCGTAACAATCTCAAGTGGCACATACCGTCATGTGTCGGTGGAATAACAGCGGCATAATAGCAGCATACCACTCCGAGAATCTGTATGTCAGTCAAGGGATCGGTATATACCACTCCGAGAATCTGTACGTCAGTCTGGGAATCGGTATGCCATTCTAGGGATCGGTATATGCCGTTGAGCAGCAATCGACATACCTTTAGCCACTTTTCGATCTCGCTGTCACTCCGCAGCACGGTGTCAGGGAGAAGCTGGAATTCATAGAGAAGTCCATAGAGAACCATTTTAAGAGTATCCAAACTCTCTTTACTTCAGTGCGAGCTGCGGAGAAGAAGGTAGTGGACCCCCTGTGTGTGCTGAAAATAAGAAATTGGTGGAAAAAGTGAATGACATGGATGCGTAACGTTACTCCAGACGCTGGAACTTGAAGGTAACCGGGATTCCCGAGGCTGAGGGCGAGAATACGAGAATGATGGTGACCGAGATCTTCTCCCGTGTCTCACCTGGTCTCGCCGACTCTCTTCAGGAGACGGTGGACTTCCTGGGACCACGGAGGAGGAGGGAGGGACAGCATCCACCGCGCCGCACCATAGTCCGCTTTTCGTACCGAGCTCACCGAGATCAAGTCCGGGCGGATGCAACAAATTCTGAGGTCCTTAAGCAGAAGAACGTGAAGATATCGGAGGACTTAACTCAGCAAGTCAGGGAGGCGAGATTGAAGCTGTGGCCGCTGGTGGAGGAGGCGAGGAGGCAGAACAAGAGAGCAGGCTTCACGGTCCTTCTGCTATTATTGATGGGGAAAAGATCTCTGTGGAGGACTTGACATGAGGTAATTACATGAGGAGGTGTTTGATTGTGGAAAATGTAGATTACATAATAAGCTGCATACAATCTGAATCTTACGTTCTCTTGACATTCTTGTCCTCTTTTCTGAATATACAAGATGTTTTTTGACTTGTTAAAGAAGGATAGCGTTCACTCCTCGTACTTGTACATATGCTTTTGAGAGCACTTGCATTTATATTTTTCCGACCAAAAATGTTTCTAGAGATTTATACTTCTATATTTGTTCTTAACACTAAGATAATACAGTTTAATGGGTCAGTTTCTAAAATTGTTCACTTTACGTAAAGTTTTTGGTTTGTGAATTCAGGTTTGCACATTTCCCAACCTTTTACTGTTTAAGTAACATTGTTCATCGGTGTATTGTGTTGTGTGTATACGTATGTTCGATATTCAGATCGAAATTTTCCGCATTTGTGTGTTCACACAGAACCAAACAGCCCTGGCGTGAAGCCGAACTGCTGTGTAATTTTCATAGTAAGCCGGCGCTGTGGATCCAAAAAAGGCGTTGCGGTACACGTCATGATGATGACGTCTGAGTGTTTTTTTCAACGTGTTTGTCCCGAGGTCCTCCTGTCAATCTAAACATGAACCTACTGATAGTTTATAATCATATGGATGCTGAATGTGCTGTGATTGAGTTCCTGACTCACCGAACATCCTGGAAAGTGACAAAGTTATGTTTTTTGCTCTAAATTACATAATTAAATAATCGCCATCAGTAAACTGGGCCCTGTCTGACTCTCTCACTTGCAAGGAGGGAGGCTGTTTTCTGAGGGAAAGTTAACTGAAGTCTCGGTCCGGAGGGCTGACCGCCACCATGAGAACACAATAGTGGCTGGAGACAAAGACTTGGTGAGTTAACGTTTTCAGCCGGAAACAGACGCTGTTTTTCAGGCAGAAATTGCAGAAGAGTCTGTAGGACAGACAGTGTGACAGACAGAGTGACAGACAGGAGGACAGACAGTGTGACAGACAGGAGGACAGACAGTGTGACAGACAGGAGGACAGACAGTGTTAGAAGAGCTTCTCCACGTATAAAAGCTGTATGTTTTTCCTCATAAATTGCCAAAGACAGTTTCAGTTACCAGATTACAGTTTGGTCCTGTCACATTGCTTTGTGCAGGGTTCGTACGGGTGCTTGAAATCCGTGAAAGTGCTTGAATTTCAATGTTGTATTTTCAAGGCCTAAAAAGTGCTTGGATTTTAGTTTAAGTGCTTGAAAGTGCTTGACATTATAACTCTATGTCTTTCACAAAATTGAGATGGACTGGATAGTTCGCTTATTACAAGGAGAAATAAAATCGTTAAGAAAACCGTATGTGGAGATGTTTTCTCCTGGGCTCCGCTGAGCCTCTCTGCTCCTCTCTGCGACCTGCCAGTCTGTGTGTAGCCCCGCCCCTCTTAGAAGAACGACAGCAGGAGATGACAAAACACCGGGAGACTGCTGTGTTAACGAGCATTGGCTTGAAAATTATAAGTACAAACAATGATTATGACGAGGACCGAATCAAAGAGTGGCGTCATGCAAAGTCTGCAAAAAAGATGTGCAGATGTGTGCAGTGGGAGAGTCTGCACTCTAAAGTCACATGACATGTAAGTTAAGACTTTTTGAGTAACTTAGGCCAACGCTGCTCGTTAACACTTTGTTTATGCTAACCGCTAACGTTAGCTAAACCATAACAAGCTAAGGAATAATTAGCGGACCATTAATCACGTTACGTGACCTCGTTAAGTTAGCACCTGACTGTCTGTGTGAAGGATGGCTGAGGAGAAGGTGGAATTTGATGCAATTTGGACTGATGACACGTTCAATATTAATAAACTTTGATGAATAAGCGAACAGCGCTCTGTGCAGCACAGAGCATCTCTCCTCTGCTCACAGCCAGTCAGCAGACGAGTCACTCACACTGGTGAACAGCAGAGCTAAAGTGTCAGAGTCAGAAACTGACTGTTCAGTTTGTCTCTGTGACGTCACACCAGGCACTGACGTCAGTCAGAGCTTTAAGTGTGAAAAGGAAATTCAAATTCAAAATGTTCACTTTTCTCCACTTTACATTACTTACTTCTAATAAAGTAAATTAGATGGCAAGCCAAGACTTCTTACAGATAGGTGACACATTTTGACAGTGTTGGGCAAGTTACTCCAAACACATAATGCATTATTTATTACTTGTTACTGTAATTTTAGTAACTTTATTACATTGTGATATTACTGTATTGTAATTGTAAGGCATTACACTACTGTTGCATTACTTTTAAGTTACTTTCACCAACATGTACAACCACCAACACTGAAAACAACAGTTTTTGAAAGGGCTGGCCATACTGAACATGAATTGCAGCGTTAAAATTGAAACATTTGGGGTGCACTACCTGTTTCATGAGAATATTTACATTGAAAAATCAGTATGTGTCATAACTTTTTGTATGTCAACACCTTGATCGTTATTAACGTAAGGGAAAGCATTTTCTAAAAGCTTATGTCCACTAGATGTGATTAAACATGCATGATGCATGGACATGTCCCACCTTCCTCTATATATCAGGGACAGTACATATTCTTAGAATGCATCTACATTGTATTGAACCTTTTTGAAACACACACACTGATTTCCAGTGTAGCCTAAATCTGTTCATGGGGCAGAAAGTGGTCGTACGTCTCAAAATGTTCGATGTTAACACTCAAATTCAATTTGGGCAGACCTTTCAAAAACAGGGGGGAGCCTACATTGTAAGGCCCTTTAGCTAATGTTTATTGTGTTTAACAGAAGTTTTTGTATGTTTTATCTGGATACAAACTGATGTAACACAGACTGACATTATGTCACTATATTTATATTACAGTCAGTAGCCCAGCAGCACTAACCTGTTGAGGCAATGATAGCTTACCTTGTCATTGCTAGCCTGGACGGGGATCTTGCTCACAATTTTTATAAAAGACGGAGAATCCACTGTTGAAAGTGGCAGCATGTCTTTGACAACATACTCTGCCACCAGTCTCCTCACTTCTCAAGGTTTAAGCATCGCAGTACAGGAGAAAGTTTTTTTCTCTGCTCTCATCCTCAGTTTGCTTTCTTTTGGTCACTAGCTTAATGTTAATGTGGCACCGCTCTAGATGTTTCGTTAAATGACTTGTGCTATTTTGCGAGGTAGAGAGATCTTTTGGTTTTGCACACAAAATGCACTTAACTATAATGTTCTTCACATCCTTCCAGTCATCTTCTCCTCGATCAAAAGTTCTCATTATATGCATTATATGCATTATAACGCGCGTTACTGAGATTTGTACTGAGTAAAATATTACCTTTTTTTGTTTTTGTAATGCCTGACATTACTGTGTTACAGCAAAAAGTAATGCATTACAGTAATTGCATTACTTTTGTAACGCATTACTCCCAACACTGCATTCTGAAACATAAAAATCTATGTCAAAAAAGGAAATTACAGCGTGCTCTCAGTCTCTCATTGTCTCGGTGCGAGTGTTCCTGAAGAACGCCAAGTGGCTTCCCTTTTTTTGGATAAAACTTTGTGTTCTCCTTTAATTTCTAAACTTCTTGCTATTATGAAACATGATTTTAGATGTTCGCAGCATAATACAATGTACAAAAATGAGTGTATACATTCCTGTAGCAGGGTTCGTACGGGTGCTTGAAATCCGTGAAAGTGCTTGAATTTCAATGTTGTATTTTCAAGGCCTAAAAAGTGCTTGGATTTTAGTTTAAGTGCTTGAAAGTGCTTGACATTATAACTCTGTCTTTCACAAAATTGAGATGGACTGGATAGTTTTCTTATTACAAGGAGAAATTAAAGCTGCAAGCAGCGATGAACGGGCCCTCGCAGTCCACACGCGTCGGGGCGTGCTGCCGTCGATGCATGCTGCCGTCGGGGCTTGCTGCCGTCGATGCATGCTGCCGTCGATTCATGCTGCCGTCGGGGCTTGCTGCCGTCGATGCATGCTGCCGTCGATTCATGCTGCCGTCGGGGCTTGCTGCCGTCGGGGCATGCTCGAGCAACACCTTCCGCTGAGGAAGTCGTTCTTTCATAATTCGATGGACTGCTATTGCCAGTCTGAAATGATGTACGCTGAAGTCAGAAAAACTGTGTGAACTACTGCATGATTGCCCGGACAAAGACTGAGTCGATGCCAGGTCAGAGAAGAACTGATTAACTGATGGGATGTGAGATGTCACCTGCTGCATGATGAAATCTGAAGAAGAGGATGAAATTGCAGCTCAATGGGGGGTTTCACGAGTACAGTGTTCAACCCTATAGACAGCTTAACAGCATGATAGCTTTATATACTGAGTGTTAACCACAGTACATATTTCGACCTTTAAACTGTAATGAGCATGGTCACAAAAAATTTGCCATTACAAACGAAACATTCATCATTAAGTCCTCACAATCCAAATCTAGCTGCAGTTCAAGCAAAGTGCAGCTAACTACTACTGAGACACAGGCTAAGTGTAAACTGCAATAGTGATCAAATTATCCATAACTACAAGCAGAAACCACGTACATTTCCTCAAGAATGCACACATCATTAGGGAAACACACAGAAAGTCCATGCAGCTCCACAGGGTCTGCTCACTGACTGGTCTGCTGCATTTTAGTGTGACTGCGCATGTCCTGACTCTTTGCCCCAGTAGGGGGTGCTGTAGGACCTTTACCTGTAGAGCTTTCTTACACTTTCTGTGACTGAGCATGTCCTGACTCTTTGCACCAACAGAGGTCGCTGTTGGACCTTTACCTGTAGAGCTTTCTTACAGTTTCTGTGGCTGCAGCAGCCGCAGAGGCAAAGAAGAAAATGTCCACACAAGAATGAATGGGAAAACGCCTCCCAAACTCCATTATTACTATAAAGATATGTATTATGATTATATCTATATATCACATAAAATGTCAAAACAAATCTCCAAACATTTATCATTAGTAATATTATCTTTTTAACACTTACAGATCAAGTAAAATGAATACTGTTACAAACATTGTATTGACATGTAGTGGTCAGATGAAAACAACAGCACTGCACATTAAACTTCCAATTTTATATGGTTCTTAAGGTTTCATGAAACTGAAAAGAATACAGGGGAAAAGGTGGGTTGTTTTGCTCCGCTGCCCTATAAGCAGAACAATGTTGACATTGACTTTGTGGTTTAAGTTGTGGATGTCTTTGATAAGTTTCTTCTCCATACAGAGCATGGCAACTGCATGAAGAAGATATTATCTTCCTGAGGAAGGCCTTGATTCTCTTCAGTGTTGAGAAGCACCGCTCAGATTCAGCTGTAGTCATAGAAGTTGTGATGAGGATGTTTAGCAGTGCCACAGTATCTGAAAAGGTTTCCTGACGATTGCACTCTGTGAACAGCTGGTACAGAGCCACAGCTCCACTACGGTTTTTGAACTCATCATTGCTGTAGATGTGAGACAGCAGTGGGTAAGCCTCCATGGGGGTGTTCATTACTGTTTCAGGGAACTGACTATTCTACTGTTTGAATTTGTCTCCCTGCAGCAGTGTCACAAACCACAAACAGCCAAAAGTGTAAGTCCTACATCTGAAATACGACCATCAGCTGAAAGCCAACAAGATTTCCTACATTTCCCTGTATATATTGTCTATGTGAAGTAAAAGACGTGGGATCCAATTCAAGCTGAAGAGAACTTTTTCTCCAGTTCTTCCATCTGCTCTCCACTGTAGCTATGATGTCACGCACTCTAGCTCAGCCGATACACACCCATTATAAAATCAGAAGACAACCTAAAAATCCTTAAAACTAAAACTGTGATGATTTGAAAACCGTAAAAGATTTTCAAAAACTGATTACATGCCCAATAGTTTGAGGTCTTCTGACTCTTTTAAAGTTGGAATGGAGTGTCTAGCTCAAGTATGAGGGACAAGAAAAGGATGAAGGTCAATGAGTTTTGAAGAGGACTTGAAGATCCCATTGACACTGATTAGACTGCGACCAGAGCGCCATCTATTGGCCGATTTGCACCAAATTTCACACAAAGCCTCATCATGCCATACCACACAATGAAGAGTATTTATGTGATAATCAGACAGTATTTTGTAAAGATATGCACGATTGTCTGTTTTCAACACAATATGCAGGAATTTGTCATTTTATATTTCTGGCAGTTTATGGACTATCAAAATTCTTTTGATAACTTTTTGTCAGGAGGGTCTACAGATGCTACATGCAAAGTTTGGTGCAAATTGGTCGAATTCTCTAGGAGGAGTTCGAAAAAGTAGGTTTTTCATTGTGTGGAAATTTGCGAATGGAAAGTTACTGCAAAAGTGGGCGTGGCCTACATCAAACAATTCAGCTAAATTCAGGGAATACATATATATGAGGATTAATAATGTGGAACATATTGAGTGGGAGTTATGAGCCAAAAACGCTTTAAAATTGAAAATAGCGCCACCTGGTGGTCATTTTCGGTGAGTGAGTCACAGGGGCCATTCTTTAGCACATCTATGAATTTCATTTCCATAAGTGTTATGGTGTGGGCACAGGGCCAATTATGCAATTAAAGTGACGCCTGAGCGCCACCTAGTGGTGGATCGGTAAACCCTTTGTCAGATGTCCTCAGGAGGGCACTGACAATAAATGTAAAAAGGTTCGTCTCATTCCGATGCACCGTTGTGGAGATATAAAATACATCAATTTAATGAGCGCCACCTTGTGGTCATCGTCTAAAATTTTTCACAGGGCTTCAGGGGTTCGTGGGGAAGTAGTATCCTGAGTTTCATGTCATTAGACCACACCAATGTGGAGATATGCAACACTTCCTGATTGTAACCAAATCTGCAGGAAGTTATTATTTAATAACTTGAGTATTGTGTGGCCTATCAAAATTCAGGGGCCATTCAGGGGCCACTAAACTTGGCACAGAAGCTATGTGCCAAGTTTAGTGCCATTCGGTGAAATTCCCTGGGAGGAGTTCGAAAAAGTAGGTTTTTGACATTTTGCGACGTAGCGAAAAAAACCGCTAGGCGGAAATGGGCGTGGCCTATATAGGGAGATTCAGCACAATCCACTGAACGCGTCCATGTAAGATTTTTGAATGTGCGACAAAGTATTTGGGAGTTATTAGCCAAAACGCGCTTTCCTTAATAACAGCGCCACCTAGTGATGGAAATTCAGGACGACAACAGATTATAAAATTTTTCGCCAGGTGTGACTTATATTCCAAGTTTGGTGAGTTTTTGGGTATGTTCAGGCAGTGAAAAATGCGATCCTTTTGTGAGAAGAAAAATAATTAAAACTGCAAGCAGTGATGAACGGGCCCTCGCAGTCCGCGCGCACGTCGGGGCGTGCTGCTGTCGACGCACGCCGCCGTGGGGCTACCCCCACAACACCTTCCATTTCAGTTTTTCCTATGATTTGGTGGGCTGTTCCTCCTGTCTGTAATAAAGAATGTCTGAAAGGGCTAGAAAGCTGAATGCAGTATTCTATTATCGTTGGAATAAGCAGAACAATGTCCAACATAACATTAGCAGAGGCAAAGTATGCGAAACAGCACGATGGCTTGACATACTGACTGTTAACTACAGATGTGTTCTGTGTTATTTGACCAAAGAAATCACTCAGTCGTTTCAAATCTCAGGGGAAGCCACTGCGTTCATCGCGGAAAAGTTGGGCAGAATCACAACTACAGACATCTTGTTGTGTGCCACATTGACAGGGCAGACCCAACACACAAATGGCATTCTTATCAAACTGGCTTATTTAAACATTGTGTGCTGTGGCTTGCTACCACTGACTTATCTATTATGTGGCTCTAAACATTACCCTTCAATTATTCCATGTTGTAATGTGCAATTTAGACAAAACTACCTGCAAATGCCATGTACATCTGACTATGTTTGTGATCAATGCAGTTAAATGAGTGTGAAATGATGCTTCACTTGCCTTCTTTCAAAAATGTATTTATGGCTGTCTATGAATGTCATGCTTTTGATCTAAGTTCTCCTTTGTTTGCTAGTTTTTATTCCATAAAGTGCATGCAGCCACATTTTGAAGTTTCAATAAAATCTGATAAATTTGAGGCTGACTTCCTGCCATGGAATGAAATTATCCAGAGGTTATCCAGAGGTTGCTCAGCACAAAGGACACCTGTGACTTGAAAGACAACACTGCCATCTAGTGGCGACTTGTGTCACTCACAGCTTGTAGGAGCCCTAATGGAATGAGATTAAAACTAATTTATGTTTCCAGTGGGTAGGGCTATGGATATGACACAGTATTGATGCACAGATCTATTCAGGGCGACTCCCTCTAGATTCCCTCTAGATTTGGCCGAGCTAGAAAATAGTATGAAGGAGTTAGCAGGACTTGATGCTTCATGGCGAAGGATTGTTATGGCGGGCTCCGCAACTGCCAGCAGGTATGACGTAGGATAAAGATTTCCATAACTTTTCATCTTCAAGGTCAGAGGATGCTACTGAGTGACTTTGAAGTCTGTGGTATCTGTAGGAGGAGATAATTTAAGTACGAAGATTGGCATAATTCAACATGGCGGCCAAAAGCAAAATGGCAGACTAATTATTGATGCTGAGATTTGTTTGGGGAGACAGCCTCTACAGATACGAGCAGTTTGGTGTGGATAGGACATTTTATGTTGAAGTTATAAAGCCTCGATGCTTGACGGCGTGAGGACAAAATGGTTTCCACCGCACCGCCAACTTAACCTTGGCGCAGCAGAATGATTTCCATAACTTTTGTTCTTCGAGGCATGAAGAAAATTCCTGAGTTAATTTAAAGTCTGTGGTGTTTAAGCTCTAGGACAAGATAATTTTCAAAGTAGGCATGATTTGGACAAAAACGCCGCCACACATCTAAATGACTGCCTTCCTGTTGGACTGACACTAGGAGTCCAAATGGGTTTTTTGTGCGTCCGGTCATGAGGAATATGCGTACCAATTTTCGTCCTTCTATGTTACAAGTAGGAGGCGGGGCATCACAATAGGGGGCGCTACAGAGCCCACGCGTCACGGCCACGCCCCATGACTACACAGATCTCATCAGGGCGACTCCCTCTGCATTCCTGAGAGATTTGGCCGAGATAAGACATTGTATGAAGAAGTTATGAGGACACGATGCTTTACGGCGAAGGATTCGAATTGCCCGCTCCACTGTGGCCAGCAGGTATGACGTAGGATAAAGATTTCCATAACTTTTCATCTTCAAGGTCAGAGGATGCTACTGAGTGACTTTGAAGTCGGTGGTGTTACATCTGTAGGAGGAGATAATTTAAGTACGAAGATTGGCGATATTTCAACATGGCGGCCAAAAGCAAAATGGCAGACTAAGTATTGATGCTGAGATTTGTTCGGGGAGACAGCCTCTACACTTAATGGAAGTTTGGTGTGGATAGGAAATTGAAGTTATAAATTGGACAAAAATGCCGCCACACATCTAAATGACTGACTTCCTGTTGGACTGACACTAGTGGTCCAAATAGGTTGTTTGTGCGTCAGGTCATGAGGAATCTGCGTATTAAATTTCGTTCTTCTACGCACTTGTGGGAGGCGGGGTTGAACATTAGGGGGCGCTACAGAGCCCGCAGGTCACGACCACGCCCATTGACAATGCAGGATCGCAATTTTCGCCAGATGTGACGACTATTCCAAATTTGGTGAGTTTTTGGATATGTTCAGGCATCCAAAATTGCATTCAAACTTAGAGAAGAATAATAAAAAGAATAATTTTTCCAATTTCAATAGGGACCTCACAGGTCGATGACCTGCTCGGGCCCTAATTACAATAGGGACCTCACAGGTCGATGACCTGCTCGGGCCCTAATTAAAACTGCGAGCAGTGATGAACGGGCCCTCGCAGTCCGCGCACATGTCGGGGCGTGCTGCCATTATGTGGCTCTAAACATTACCTTGCAATTATGCCATGTTGTAACGTGCAGTTCAGACAAAACTACCTGCAAATGCCATGTACATCTGACTATGGCTTTGTCCAAATTCAGGGGCACCATCCTTCCGAGTGCGTATTTGAAGTGCAATTACGTCACTAAGCCGCGCAAAGCCTGTCCAAATTCAAAGTGTGCTCCAAATGCTCCAAATGCCTCCTTCTTTTGCCTGTTCCTGGAGGACACACAGCTACTATCCTTCGCGGCTACAAATTGCCCAAGATTCACTGCGCGCCTAAAGAGAATGAATAAATAAATGATGGCAACCTCAAGTGGCGCAGATCTCTCATTCAAATGTAAATTGGGTCTATACTCAGTTTTTAATCATTTGAGCGTCAAACGCCAGATATGTTAAACTTCAAGGGACCTTTAAAACTCAAAATATCAGTTAAAATACGTTGGTAATGCTCAGCTTAATGCCTTTTACTTTCAACCATTACATGTTCAGAGGTTGACTCATATCTTATATCGTAGTGTGACTGTGGAGATGTTATAGACTCGTTTTACTTCTCATACTTAAAAGGACCAAGATTAACAGATTTAGATCATGCTGTGATCCGTGAAAAGTCTAGTTAAACATTGGAATAAAGAGCTACGTTTATGGTTATTATCCTTATGATGATTATATTATTTTGCTGTATTAGAACTCTTTTGTCTGTTTCACATTTCACTGTGTTTTAGGGAGCAAACAGAGTATTTCAGTATTTACAACTTAAGTATAATTTATAACAGCAAACGGCATCAAGTGCTACTTTTCAGGGACAACAAGGGATTGAATGTTTTATTTTGTTATTATTATTAAGGTCTTAACATGTACAACTATTTACAAAATTACAGCATAAATAACTATACTATAAAACAGTTATAGATGATGTACAGCAACAGGCTGAGCAGGAGTCCCTGCAGTGCTGCTGGGCTGGATGGTGTCAGTGGGACATCATCTGGGTCGGTACTCAGGGTGTTTGGGGGTCCAGTCTCCTCTGTCCACCACATCGTCCGTCAACTGGGTCTGCAGTTCTGACTCGATCGACGGCTGCCATGTTATTAAGAATGTTTTAAGAAAGAGGCAAGAATTATAATTTCATACTCTAATTATCATAATAATAATCATAATAAATTACAGCAAACGAAACTATCTACCAAACATTTCAAAAACAATGCCTTTAAAATCATGATAAAATCATATGTGGTGATCAGCAGTTTATATGTCAGCATTAACCTAATGTATCGGTATGTTAATGACCCCAAACTGTTAGCTAGCTAATAATGATAATATTGATAACATTACTGTGGGTTCAATAACAGATTTACCTCTCCACGGTCCTCTCAGCCGGAGATAAACCAGAGCCGCTTCTCCTCTTCCTCCACAAGCAGAAGGATTAAAAAGGAAATCAGGAATTACAGAAGCTCAAACAGATCTGACAGTCAAACTTTACTCTTCTTGTCACTTTCGCGGACCTTACCTCACCAGAAATAGTGAGGTGCGGGTAGGGGCGGAAACATCTGGTGACGCGACCAGGAAATGCTGCGAAGGGTAGACCGTCCAATTTCACAACAGGCTGACGCGGCCTGCAGGTCTCTCTGAAGGACCCTGCCTTTGCTGGCACCGAAGGATGAGTCCTTGAAGGATGCTACCCCTGAATTTGGACACAGCCTATGTTTGTCATCACTGCACATAAATGAGTGTAGAATAATGCTTCACTTGCCTTCTTTCAAAAATGTATTTATGCTGTCTATCAGGGTCAAGCTTTTCATCTAAGCTCTGCTTTGTTTGCCAGTTATTATTCCAAGAAGTGCGTGCTGCCACCTTTTGAAGTTTCAATAAAATCTGATGAATATGATACATGTGCCTTGAAAGACAACAGTGCCATCTAGTGGCGACTTACATCACCTACACCATCAATTCATGTGCTTCTAAGCAAAATTGACCACTTCCTGTTGGACTGAGAGTGTGGGTGTAAATGAATCATTTGTGCGTCATGTCATAACACACATGCGTGCCACATTTCATTCATGTACATGCATGTAGGATGCCAAAATTGCCTGAAATAAAACTTGCTTCATGTTTCCAGTGGGTGGCGCTATGGATATGACACAGCATTGATGCACAGATCTATTTAGGGCAACTCCCTCTAGATTCCCTCTAGATTTGGCCAAGCTAGGAAATACTATGAAGGAGATATCAGGACTTGATGCTTCATGACGAAGGATTGTTATGGCGGGCTCCGCAACTGCCAGCAGGTATGACTTGGAGTAAAGATTTCCATAACTTTTCATCTTCAAGGTCAGAGGATGCTACTGAGTGACTTTGAAGTCAGTGGTGTTACATCTGTAGGAGGAGATAATTTACGTACAAAGATTGGCATAATTCAACATGGCGGCCAAAAGCAAAATGGCAGACTAAGTATTGATGCTGAAATTCGTTCGGGGAGACAGCCTCTACAGTTACAAGCAGTTTGGTGTGGATAGGAAATTGTATGTTGAAGTTATGAAGCCTCGATGCTTGACGGCGTGAGGACAAAATGGTTTCCACCGCACCACCCACTAAACCTTGGCACAGCTCAACGATTTTAATAACTTTTGTTCTTCAAGGCATTAAGAAAATTACTGAGTTAATTTGAAGATTGTGGTATTTAAGCTCTAGGACAAGATAATTTTCAAATTAGGCATGAATTTGTCGAAAATGCGGCCAAATTTCAAAATAACTGACTTCCTGTTGGACTGAGAGTATGCATCCAAATGGGTTTTCCTTGCGTCTGGTCATGATGAATATGTGTACCAATTTTCGTCCTTCTGTGTTACAAGTAGGAGGCGGGGCATCACAATAGGGGGCACTACAGAGCCCACGCGTCACGGCCACGCCCCATGACTACACAGATCTCATCAGGGCGACTCCCTCTGCATTCCTGAGAGATTTGACCGAGATAAGACATTGTATGAAGAAATTATGAGGACACGATGCTTCACCGCGAAGGATTCGAATTGCCCTCTCCACTGTGGCCAGCAGGTATGACGTAGGATAAAGATTTTAATAACTTTTCATCTTCAAGGTCAGAGGATGCTACTGAGTGACTTTGAAGTCGGTGGTGTTACATCTGTAGGAGGAGATAATTTAAGTACGAAGATTGGCAATATTTCAACATGGCGGCCAAAAGCAAAATGCCAGACTAAGTATTGATGCTGAGATTTGTTCGGGGAGACAGCCTCTACAGTTACAAGCAGTGTGGTGTGGATAGGAAATTGCATGTTTAAGTTATAAAGCCTCGATGCTTGATGGCGTGAGGAAAAAAATGGTTTCCACCGCACCACCCACTAAAGTTTGGCGCAGCTGAATGATTTCAATAACTTTTGTTCTTCAAGGCATGAAGAAAATTACTGAGTTAATTTGAAGACTGTTGTGTTTAAGCTCTAGGACAAGATAATCTTCAAAGTAGGCATGAATTGGACAAAAACGCCGCCACACATCTAAATAGCTGACTTCCTGTTGGAGTGACAGTATGGTCCCCCCAGACTTTTTTGTGCTCATGAGGAATCTGCGTATTGAATTTCGTTCTTCTACGCACTTGTGGGAGGCGGGGATGAACATTAGGGGGCGCTACAGAGCCCGCAGGTCACGACCAAGCCCAATGACAATGCAGGATCGCAATTTTCGCCAGATGTAACATATATTCCAAATTTGGTGAGTTTTTTGGGTATGTTCAGGCATACAAAACTGCATTCAAACTTGGAGAAGAAAATTTCTGTCCTTCCAATAACAATAGGGACCTCGCAGGTCGATGACCTGCTCGGGCCCTAATAACGATTACAATAGGGACCTCGCAGGTTCCCTGCTCGGGCCCTAATTAAAACTGCAAGCAGTGATGAACGGGCCCTCGCAGTCCGCGCGCGCGTTGGGCGTGCTGCTGTCGGGGTTTGCTGCCGTCGATGCATGCTGCTGTCGGGGCTTGCTGCGGTCGGGGCTTGCTGCCGTCGATGCATGCTGCTGTCGGGGCTTGCTGCGGTCGGGGCTTGCTGCCGTCGATGCATGCTGCTGTCGGGGCTTGCTGCCGTCGGGGCATGCTCGAGCAACACCTTCCGCTGAGGAAGTCGTTGATGTACGGTCTGAAATGATGTACGCTGAAGTCAGAAAAACTGTGTGAACTACTGCATGATTGCCCGGACAAAGACTAAGTCGATGCCAGGTCAGAGAAGAACTGATTGACTGATGGGATGTGAGATGTCACCTGCTGCATGATGAAATCTGAAGAAGAGGATGAAATTGCAGCTCAAGGGGGGGGTTTCACGAGTACAGTGTTCGAACCTATAGACGGCTAAACAGCATGATAGCTTTATATACTGACTGTTAACCACAGTACATATTTCGAGCTTTAAACTGTAATGAGCATGGTCACAATCCCAAGAAACAGAATGAGTTGAAAAATCGGCATTAAAAACGAAATATTCATCATTAAGTCCTCACAATCCAAATGTAGCTGCAGTGCAAGCAAAGTGCAGCTAACTACTACTGAGACACAGGCTATGTGTAAACTGCAATAGTGATCAAATTATCCATAACTACAAGCAGAAACCACTTACATTTCCTCAAGAATGCACACATCATTAGGGAAACACACAGAAAGTCCATGCGGCTCAAATTTTACACAAAGCCTCATCATGCCATACCACACAATGAAGAGTATTTATGTGATAATCAGACAGTATTTTGAAAAGATATGCAAGATTGTCTGTTTTCAACACAATATGCAGGAATTTGTCATTTTATATTTCGGGCAGTTTATGGACTATCAAAATTCTTTTGATAACTTTTTGTCAGGAGGGTCTACAGATGCTACATGCAAAGTTTGGTGCAAATTGGTCAAATCGTCTAGGAGAAGTTCGAAAAAGTAGGTTTTCCTTTGTTTGCAAATTTGCGAATGGAAAATTACTGCAAAAGTGGGCGTGGCCTACATCAAACAATTCAGCTAAATTCAGGGAATACATATATATGAGGATTAATGATGTGAAACATATTAAGTGGGAGTTATGAGCCAAAAATGCTTATGATTTTTGAAGAGGACTTGAAGATCCCATTGACACTGATTAGACTGCAACCAGAGCGCCATCTATTGGCGGATTTGCACCAAATTTCACACAAAGCCTCATCATGCCATACCACAGAATGAAGAGTATTTATGTGATAATCAGACAGTATTTTGTAAAGATATGCAAGATTGTCTGTTTTCAAAACAATATGCAGGAATTTGTCATTTTATATTTCGGGCAGTTTATGGACTATCGATAACTTTTTGTCAGGAGGGTCTACAGATTCTACATGAAAAGTTTCGTGCAAATTGGTCAAATCGTCTAGGAGGATTTCGAAAAAGTAGGTTTTTCATTGTTTGCAAATTTGCGAATGGAAAGTTACTGCAAAAGTGGGCTTGGCCTACATCAAACAATTCAGCTAAATTCACGGAATACATATATATGAGGATTAATAATGTGGAACATATTAAGTGGGAGTTATGAGCCAAAAACGCCTTTAAATTGAAAATAGCGCCACCTGGTGGTCATTTTCGCTGAGTGAGTCACAGGGGCCATTCTATAGCACCTCTATGAATTTCATTTCCATAAGTGTTATGGTGTGGGCACAGGGCCAATTATGCAATTAAAGTGACGCCAGAGCGCCAACTACTGGTGGAACGGTAAACCCTTTGTCAGATGTCCTCAGGAGGGCACTGACAATGAATGTACCAAGTTTCGTCTTATTCCGATGCACCGTTGTGGAGATATAAAATACATCAATTTAAAGAGCGCCACCTTGTGGTCATCGCCTAAAATTTTGCAGATATTCTCAGGGGTTCATGGCAAAGTAGTATCCTGAGTTTCATGTCATTAGACCACATCAATGTGGAGATATGAAACAGTTCCTGTTTGTAACCAAATCTGCAGGAAGTTATTATTTAATAACTTGAGTATTGTGTGGCCTATCAAACATTTTTTTGATAATTTTTTGCCAGGAGGGTCCACAGAAGCTATATGCCAAGTTTAGTGCAAATCGGTGAAATTCCCTGGGAGGAGTTCGAAAAAGTAGGTTTTTGATATTTTGCGACGTAGCGAAAAAAAACGGTAGGCGGAAATGGGCGTGGCCTATACCAGGAGATTCAGCAGAATCCACTGAAAGCGTGGATATATGGTTTTTGAATGTGCGACAAAGTATATGGGAGTTATTAGCCAAAACGCGCATTCCTTAATAACAGTGCCACCTAGTGATGGAAATTCAGGACGACAATAGATTATAACATTTTTCGCCAGGTGTGACTTATATTCCAAGTTTGGTGAGTTTTTGGGTATGTTCAGGCAGTGAAAAATGCGATCATTTTGGACGAAGGAAAAAAAAAAGAATAATAATCATTACAATTACAATAGGGTCCTTGCAGGTTCCCTGCTCGGGCCCTAATAAAAATCATTTGAAAAACAATAGGTACCTCGCAGGTCGGGACCTGCTCGGGCCCTAATAAAATCGGTAAGAAAACCGTATGTGGAGATGTTTTCTCCTGGGCTCCGCTGAGCCTCTCTGCTCCTCTCTGCGACCTGCCAGTCTGTGTGTAGCCCCGCCCCTTTTAGAAGAGCGACAGTAGGAGATGACAAAACACCGGGAGACTGCTGTGTTAACGAGCATTGGCTTGAAAATTATAAGTACAAACAATGATTATGACGAGGACCGAATCAAAGAGTGGCGTCATGCAAAGTCTGCAAAAAAGATGTGCAGATGTGTGCAGTGGGAGAGTCTGCACTCTAAAGTCACATGACATGTAAGTTAAGACTTTTTGAGTAACTTAGGCCAACGCTGCTCGTTAACACTTTGTTTATGCTAACCGCTAACGTTAGCTAAACCATAACAAGCTAAGGAATAATTAGCGGACCATTAATCACGTTACGTGACCTCGTTAAGTTAGCACCTGACTGTCTGTGTGAAGGATGGCTGAGGAGAAGGTGGAATTTGATGCAATTTGGACTGATGACACGTTCAATATTAATAAACTTTGATGAATAAGCGAACAGCGCTCTGTGCAGCACATAGCATCTCTCCTCTGCTCACAGCCAGTCAGCAGACGAGTCACTCACACTGGTGAACAGCAGAGCTAAAGTGCCAGAGTCAGAAACTGACTGTTCAGTTTGTCTCTGTGACGTCACACCAGGCACTGACGTCAGTCGGAGCTTTAAGTGTGAAAAGGAAATGTTCACTTTTCTCATCTTTTCAGTACTTACTTCTAATAAAGTAAATTAGATGACAAGCCAAGACTTCTTACAGATAGGTGACACATTTTGACAGTGTTGGGCAAGTTACTCCAAACAGGTAATGCATTATTTTTTACTTGTTACTGTCGTTTCAGTAACTTTATTACATTGTGATATTACTGTATTCTAATTGGGACGGTACATATTCTTAGAATGCATCTACATTGTATTGAAATTTTTTGAAACACACATTGATTTCCAGTGTAGCCTAAATCTGTTCATGGGGCAGAAAGTGGTCGTACATCTCAAAATGGTCGATAACACTCAAATTCAGTTTGGGCAGACCTTTCAAAAACAGGGGGGAGCCTACATTGTAAGGCCCTTTAGCTAATGTTAATTGTGTTTAACAGAAGTTTTTGTATGTTTTATCTGGATACAAACTGATGTAACACAGACTGACATTATGTCACTATATTTATATTACAGTCAGTAGCCCAGCAGCACTAACCTGTTGAGGCAATGATAGCTTACCTTGTCATTGCTCGCCTGGACGGGGATCTTGCTCACAATTTTTATAAAAGACGGAGAATCCACTGTTGAAAGTGGCAGCATGTCTTTGACAACATACTCTGCCACCAGTCTCCTCCCTTCTTGAGGTTTAAGCATCGCAGTACAGGAGAAAGTTTTTTTCTCTGCTCTCATCCTCAGTTTGCTTTCTTTTGGTCACTAGCTTAATGTTAATGTGGCACCGCTCTAGATGTTTCGTTAAATGACTTGTGCTATTTTGCGAGGTAGAGAGATCTTTTGGTTTTGCACACAAAATGCACTTAACTATAATGTTCTTCACATCCTTCCAGTCATCTTCTCCTCGATCAATAGTTCTCTAGCATTATATGCGTTATAACGCGTGTTACTGAGATTTGTACTGAGTAAAATATTACCTTTTTTTGTTTTTGTAATGCCTGACATTACTGTGTTACAGCAAAAAGTAATGCATTATAGTAATTGCATTACTTTTGTAACGCATTACTCCCAACACTGCATTCTGAAACATAAAAATCTATGTCAAAAAAGGAAATTACAGGCTGCTCTCAGTCTCTCATTGTCTCGGTGCGAGTGTTCCTGAAGAACCCCAAGTGGCTTCCCTTTTTTTGGATAAAACTTTGTGTTCTCCTTTAATTTCTAAACTTCTTGCTATTATGAAACATGATTTTAGATGTTCGCAGCATAATACAATGTACAAAAATGAGTGTATATATTCCTGTAGATATGTATTTTACCCCAGCAAGAAGGTGCTGGAAAAATTTGAAAATGACCCTTAAAAGTGCTTGAAAAGTGCTTGAATTTGACCTTGAAAAATGTGTACGAACCCTGTTTGTGGGTAATTTCTTTTTTATTTGCTAAGTGAAGGACCTGTTTAGTTATCAGGCTGTGACCATCAGATCAACACGCCTCCTGCACCGCGACTCCGGCTTATCTGTTCACACAGACGCTGGCTCGCCTCTGCTGTGCCTCTGATACTACCTCAGGAGGCTCATTAGAGGAGCAGAGTAACTGTCACACAGAGAACGACACGGAGAGAACAGCTTGTTTATTCACTTATGGAGAAAATGTATATTTCTGAGTTTGTATACTTCAATAATATTGTGGCTATAAGAGCTCTCCAGAGCTACACAGATCTGCTTTAACAGAAGACGCCTGACAGAGCTCCACCCCTGAAACCAGTAAATGGTCTGTTCTCGATCGTCATTACAGAGACACACAGACAGAGACGATCAACTACACCATCAGAACAAAGTCAAACAAAAAGAGCGTCTTCTGAGTGAGTTCAGCTATAAGAGAGAAAAACTACACTCAGCAGCACTTCTTCACCCTGCAGACACTCACACACTGAAGGTGAGTTTGACTGAAACACGACTCAAAGTGAAAGTAAAGTTCAGTGCTGTTATTAGAGGAGTGAGCAGAGACGTGACTGACTGGACTTTCTGTCTGCTGTGTTTTCAGCTTCACTCAGAGACTAAATGGCTTCCAGATCAGAGGAGGATCTCTGCTGTCCGGTCTGTCAGGACGTCTTCAGAGAGCCTGTTGTTCTGTCCTGTAGCCACAGCTTCTGTAAAGACTGTCTGCAGAGCTGGTGGAGACAGAAACAAACACGGGAGTGTCCAGTGTGTAAGAGAAGATCTTCAAAGAATCATCCACCTGTTAGTCTGGTCTTAAAGAACCTGTGTGAAGCCTTCTTGTTAGAGAGAGATCAGAGAGCTTCAGATGACTTCTGCAGTCTGCACTCTGAGAAACTCAAACTCTTCTGTCTGGACCATCAGCAGCCGGTGTGTGTCGTCTGCAGAGACTCAGAACAACACACCAACCACACAGTCAGACCCATCAATGAAGCTGCACAACAACACAAGAAGAAACTTGAAGAAACTCTGGAGCCTTTAAAGAAGAAGTTAAAGGTTTTTGAAGAAGTTAAAGTGAAGTTTGATCAGACAGCAGAACACAGGAAGGTCCAGGCCCGACACACAGAGAGGCAGATTAAGGATCAGTTTAAGAAGCTGCACCAGTTTCTAGAAGAAGAAGAGGAGGCCAGGATGGCTGCACTGAGGGAGGAAGAGGAGCAGAAGAGTCAGATGATGAAGGAGAAGATGGAGGCTCTGAGCAGAGAGATAGCAGCTCTTTCACACACAGTCAGAGCCACAGAGGAGGAGCTGAGAGCTGAAGACGTCTCATTCCTGCACAACTACAAGGCTGCAGTGGAAAGAGTCCAGCAGCGCCCCCTGCTGGAGGATCCACAGCTGCCCTCAGGAGCTCTGATAGACCAGGCCAAACACCTGGGCAACCTGAGCTTCAACATCTGGAACAAGATGAAGGACATGGTCTCCTACACTCCTGTGGTTCTGGACCCAAACACTGCTCATCCAGAACTGATCCTGTCTGAAGATCTGAGCAGTGTGAGACGAGGAGGGAAACAGAAGCTTCCTGATAATCCAGAGAGGTTTGATATCTATTCTGTCCTGGGCTCTGAGGGCTTTAACTCAGGGACTCACAGCTGGGATGTCGAGGTTGGAGACAGTATATGCTGGTTACTGGGTGTGTGTGCAGAGTCTGAACAGAGGAAGGGTTACATGTGGTCTAGATTCTGGTATATTCAGTTAAGGAATGGTAAATACTCAGCACACTCATCATCAACTCCATCCACTGTTCTCGTAGTTCAGAAGAAGCTCCAGAGGATCAGAGTGAATCTGGACTGGAACAGAGGAAAGCTGTCGTTCTCTGATCCTGACACTGACACACACATACACACCTTCACACACACTTTCACTGAGAAGATGTCTCCATACATTTACAGTCTGCAGAACCTGAAGATATTACCACTGAAGGTGTGTGTGACAGTGGAACAGAGCAGGTAGAGATAAAGATGACTTTTGTGTTCACTGAATTTTACCTGTGAGGTTGCACATGCTGCTCCTGCTGTCATCTTTCTAAAAATGTCTATGTTTTATTTTTACCTATTTGTTTTGATTTCATTTCTTGCTTCTTAATTTAAAATATGACCAAACATGGATCTGTGATTTTATTTCATTAACGTAACCAGGACATTGAAATTAAATATGCAGCAATTGTACATAATTTCCTCTCAGCGATTATTAAAGTTATCTATCTATACTCAAAGACCTCAATCATCATAGAAATATCAACATCAGCTTGAAATCATCAACTTTTGATCAAAAGAAAGAAAATATTTATCAATTTATGAATGACTGCATGTTTGAGTGGCTGAGATCCAAGACACTTTATTTTAAAGTCTAGATTATAGTTGCTGACATTAGAATCAAAACATGATAATGGTGGTGATTTCATATCATGTTTTTCATCAACATGATAAAATATTGTCTCTTCATGGTTGTCATGTTTCATCTTGTTTGGTCCATCTATATCAGACTTAAGCTGATCTTGTATTTCTGGAAAGAGTGGAATAAAGTTTCTAAAAGTCTGGAAATGCATCGTGTCATTCTTCATAATTTACAGTGTGATTCTTTGTACTGACAACGCAGCAGAAGAGAATGGACAGAAACACAGGCTGACATGTAGGAACACGTATCAAGACGTGATGTTTGGAAAAAGATGTAACAATCTGGGAACATTATTATAACTAGTGCATTGCCCGTAGGAAGCATGTATTCCTATAGAAAAGTGGGAGGTTAAGTAGCTTTTTCACGAATGACCAAATGAGGTTGTGTTTGAAGATGTGACGTCAGGGATATAATTGGCCGTTTTTGACTACTTTTGATTATACCATTATATTTTACCTTAAAAACTATTTACCTTGCCTTGTTTGGTGTCATTATTATTATTATTATTATTATTATTATTATTACTATTAGTTTATTAGCAACGTTATTATTTATATGGAGGAACAGAACCAGACTATGAAGACAGTTTTCTCATTAGCCAAACTGTAATTACAGTATCCCATGATGCACTGCGGCACAAAAAGACTTTCCAAAGAAGGCTTGAGGGGGCGGGGCCAACATGGCGCCACTGTGAGACGCTTCTTCTATGCGCTGCCGAAGATTTTTATCGTTCAAGGCTTGAATTCGCCTGCCTAAGACCAGGAAACATGTAAATAGTTTTTCTAACGTTGTAAAAAATAGTTTTGAGGCCTGTTGGTGAAACTTTGACCCACTTTTGTTTTGTTTTTTCGTGGACTTTCTCTGTCGGGCTCTGCCTACAACGAGCTAACGCAGTTGTTAACCGTTGACGTTGTTTGCTTGCTAGCTCGGCGTCCCAACCGTTGTCTGTTTAAAAGGCTCCAACTGCTAAATAACTGGTTCTGCTGACATGTCGTCTACTCTGGAGGATGAGGAAACGACAATGGAAGAGTCAGCAGAGAGTCTTAAACGGTGCCATTCCTACACCGAACCACCTGTGGAGGCTGAAACTGCTCCGAGCACACAGAAAACAACTTCGCGCCGTGAGCCGAGGTCGGAGCCCTCCAACGCTGTCCTGCTGGCGGCCATTAACAAGCTAACTGAGTCGCAGCACGGTTTCAGGGAGAAGCTGGAATTCATAGAGAAGTCCAGAGAGAACAATTTTAAGAGTATTCAAACGCTCTTTACTTCAGTGCGAGCTGCGGAGAAGAAGGTAGTGGATCCCCTGGAGCTCCAGATTAAATCTTTGTCTGCTGAAAATAAGAAATTGTTGGAAAAAGTGAATGACATGGATGCAGTACGTTACTTCAGACGCTGGAACTTGAAGGTATCCGGGATTCCTGAGGCTGAGGGTAAGATCTTCTCCCTTGTCTCACCTGGTCTCGCCGACTCTCTTCAGAAGACGGTGGACTTCGCCCACAGACTGGGACCACGGAGGAGGAGGGAGGGACAGCATCCACCGCGCCGCACCATAGTCCGCTTTTCGTACCGAGCTCACCGAGATCAAGTCTGGGCGGATGCAACAAATTCTGAGGTCCTTAAGAAGAAGAATGTGAAGATATCGGAGGACTTGACTCAGCAAGTCAGGGAGGCGAGATTGAAGCTGTGGCCGCTGGTGGAGGAGGCGAGGAGGCAGAACAAGAGAGCAGGCTTCAGGGTAAAAAGATCTCTGTGGAGGACTTGACATGAGGTAATTACATGAGGTGTTTGATTGTGGAAAATGTAGATTACATAATAAGCTGCATACAATCTGAATCTTACGTTCTCTTGATATTCTTGCCCCCTTTTCTGAATATACAAGATGTTTTTTGACTTGTTAAAGAAGGATAGTGTTCACTCCTCGTACTTGTTCATATGCTTCTGAGAGCACTTGCATTTATATTTTTCCGACCAAAAATGTTTCTAGAGATTTATACTTCTATATTTGTTCATAACACGAAGGTAATAGAGTTTAATGGGTCAGTTTCTAAAATTGTTCACTTTACGTAAAGTTTTTGGTTTGTGAATTCAGGTTTGCACATTTCCCAACCTTTTGTAGAAACTACTGTTTAAGTAACATTGTTCATCGGTGTATTGTGTTGTGTGTATACGTATGTTCGATATTCAGATTGAAATTTTCAGCATTTGTGTGTTCACTCAGAACCAAACAGCCCTGGCGTAAAGCCGAACTGCTGTGTAATTTTCATAGCAAGCCGGCGCTGTGGATCCAAAAGAGGCATTGCGGTACACGTCATGATGATGACGTCTGAGTGTTTTTTCAACGTGTTTCTCCCGAGGTCCTCCTGTCAATCTAAACACAAACCTGCTGACAGTTTATAATCATATGGATGCTGAATGTGTTGTGATTGAGATCCTGACTCACCAAACATCCTGGAAAGTGACAAAGTTACGTTTTTTGCTCTAAATTACATAATTAAATAATCGCCATCAGTAAACTGGACCCTGTCTGACTCTGTCACTCGCAGGGAGGGAGGCTGTTTTCTGGGGGAAAGTTCACTGAAGTCTCGGTCCGGAGGGCTGACCGCCACCGTGATAACACAATAGTGGATGGAGACAAAGACTTGGTAAGTTAACGTTTTCAGCCGGAAACAGACGCTGTTTTTCAGGCAGAAATTGCAGAAGAGTCGGTAGGACAGACAGTGTTACAGACAGGAGGACAGACAGTGTGACAGACGGGAGGACAGACAGTGTTAGAAGAGCTTCTCCATTTATAAATGCTGTATGTTTTTCCTCTTAAGTTGCCAACGACAGTTTCAATTACCAGATTACTGTTTGGTCCTGTCACATTGCTTTGTGGGTAATTTCTTTTTTATTTGCTGAGTGAAGGACCTGTTTAGTTATCAGGCTGTGACCATCAGATCAACACGCCTCCTGCACCGCGACTCCGGCTTATCTGTTCACACAGACGCTGGCTCGCCTCTGCTGTGCCTCTGATACGACCTCAGTAGGCTCATTAGAGGAACAGAGTAACTGTCACACAGAGGACGACACGGAGAGAACAGCTTGTTTATTCACTTCTGCAGAAAATGTATATTTCTGAGTTTGTATACTTCAATAATATTGTGGCTATAAGAGCTCTCCAGAGCTACACAGATCTGCTTTAACAGAAGACGCCTGACTCCACCCCTGAAACCAGTAAATGGTCTGTTCTCGATCGTCA
This sequence comes from Sparus aurata, assembly GCF_900880675.1. Lineage (NCBI taxonomy): Eukaryota > Metazoa > Chordata > Actinopteri > Spariformes > Sparidae > Sparus > Sparus aurata. The sequence goes on along the minus strand of NC_044192.1, from coordinate 2,123,817 downwards.
TTACAGAGACACACAGAGACGATCAACTTCACCATCAGAACAAAGTCCAACAAAAAGAGCGTCTTCTGAGTGAGTTCAGCTATAAGAGAGAAAAACTACACTCAGCAGCACTTCTTCACCCTGCAGACACTCACACACTGAAGGTGAGTTTGACTGAAACACAACTCAAAGTGAAAGTAAAGTTCAGTGCTGTTATTAGAGGAGTGAGCAGAGACGTGACTGACTGGACTTTCTGTCTGCTGTGTTTTCAGCTTCACTCAGAGACTAAATGGCTTCCAGATCAGAGGAGGATCTCTGCTGTCCGGTCTGTCAGGACGTCTTCAGAGAGCCTGTTGTTCTGTCCTGTAGCCACAGCTTCTGTAAAGACTGTCTGCAGAGCTGGTGGAGACAGAAACAAACACAGGAGTGTCCAGTTTGTAAGAGAAGATCTTCAAGGGATCAACCACCTGTTAATCTGGTCTTAAAGAACCTGTGTGAAGCCTTCTTGTTAGAGAGAGATCAGAGAGCTTCAGAGGACTTCTGCAGTCTGCACTCTGAGAAACTCAAACTCTTCTGTCTGGACCATCAGCAGCCGGTGTGTGTCGTCTGCAGAGACTCAGAACAACACACCAACCACAGATTCAGACCCATCAATGAAGCTGCACAACAACACAAGAAGAAACTTGAAGAAACTCTGAAGCCTTTAAAGAAGAAGTTAAAGGTTTTTGAAGAAGTTAAAGTGAAGTTTGATCAGACAGCAGAACACATGAAGGTCCAGGCCCGACACACAGAGAGGCAGATTAAGGATCAGTTTAAGAAGCTGCACCAGTTTCTAGAAGAGGAAGAGGAGGCCAGGATGGCTGCACTGAGGGAGGAAGAGGAGCAGAAGAGTCAGATGATGAAGGAGAAGATGGAGGCTCTGAGCAGAGAGATAGCAGCTCTTTCACACACAGTCAGAGCCACAGAGGAGGAGCTGAGAGCTGAAGACGTCTCATTCCTGCACAACTACAAGGCTGCAGTGGAAAGAGTCCAGCAGCGCCTCCTGCTGGAGGATCCACAGCTGCCCTCAGGAGCTCTGATAGACCAGGCCAAATACCTGGGCAACCTGAGCTTCAACATCTGGAACAAGATGAAGGACATGGTCTCCTACACTCCTGTGGTTCTGGACCCAAACACTGCTCATCCAGAACTCATCCTGTCTAAAGATCTGAGCAGTGTGAGACGAGGAGAGAGACGGCAGCTTCCTGATAATCCAGAGAGGTTTGATAAACTCTGGTCTGTCCTGGGCTCTGAGGGCTTTAACTCAGGGACTCACAGCTGGGATGTCGAGGTTGGAGACAGTACACGCTGGTTACTGGGTGTGTGTGCAGAGTCTGTCCAGAGGAAGGGTGTCATATGGTCTGGATTCTGGGGTATTTGGTTATTCAGTGGTAAATACAGAGCACACTCACCATCAACTCCAGACTCTGATGTCGTAGTTCAGAAGAAGCTCCAGAGGATCAGAGTGAATCTGGACTGGAACAGAGGAAAGCTGTCGTTCTCTGATCCTGACACTGACACACACATACACACCTTCACACACACTTTCACTGAGAAGATGTTTCCATGCATTAACAGTCGGTATAACCTGAAGATATTACCACTGAAGGTGTGTGTGACAGTGGAACAGAGCAGGTAGAGATAAAGATGACTTTTGTGTTCACTGAATTTTACCTGTGAGGTTGCACATGCTGCTCCTGCTGTCATCTTTCTAAAAATGTCTTTGTTTTATTTTCAGCTATTTGTTTTGATTTCATTTTTTGCTTCTTAATTTAAAATATGACCAAACATGGATCTGTGATATTATTTCATTAACGTAATCAGGACATTGAAATTAAATATGCAACAATTATACATAATTTCCTCTCAGCGATTATTAAAGTTATCTATCTATACTCAAAGACCTCAATCATCATAGAAATATCAACATCAGCTTGAAATCATCAACTTTTGATCAAAAAAAAGAAAATATTTATCAATTTATGAATGACTGCATGTTTGAGTGGCTGAGATCCAAGACACTTTATTTTAGAGTCCTAGATTATAGTTGCTGACATTAGAATCAAAACATGATAATGGTGGTGATTTCATATCATGTTTTTCATCAACATAATAAAATATTGTCTCTTCATGGTTGTCAGGTTTCATCTTGTTTGGTCCATCTATATCAGACTTAAGTTGATCTTGTATTTCTGGAAAGAGTGGAATAAAGTTTGTAAAATTCTGGAAATGCATCGTGTCATTCTTCATAATTTACAGTGTGATTCTTTGTACTGACAACGCAGCAGAAGAGAATGGACAGAAACACAGGCTGACATGTAGGAACACGTATCAAGACGTGATGTTTCCGAAAAGATGTAACAATCTGGGAACATTATTATTATTATCATTATTATTTATTATTATTGGTTTATTAGTAATATTATTATTTATATGGAGGAACAGCGCCAGACTATGAAGCCAGTTTTCTTATGGGCAAAACTGTAATTATAGCATCCCATGATGCACTGCGGCACAAGCTAACATTAGGCGCGTTCAAGTTGACCTCCCGCTGCCTGATCACCTCAGCGAGATCTGCGGGCGACAGCAGGGGCGGGGCTACAAACGCTGCTATGAAGTCGGACACTCTCTCTTCCCGTAGACGTGACGTGACTTGGCTGAGCTTGCGGTGTTTGCCTTCTTCGTCGGCGAAGAAGTGGAGGAAATTGAAATTCCATTAATGTTTGATTACAATCAACAACGACTGCGATCAGTTTTCTTACCTGATGCTATGGGAACTTGCTGGCCTTTTTCTCATATTAATCTCCTTCAGAAATTATTCAATCAGAGATGTTCAAAGTAGTAGCTAACTAAAACATTTGGGCTGAGGGAACAGAGCAGTGGAACTGCTGCTGTGTTGCATGCAGACGACCGGAGATCAAGACCTGTGTCTTTTTGCAGAGGATGTGTTCATCTGATTATGTGTATGACAGACAGTTCATATTTAGAGACAACAGAATGTGACAGCTTTGTCACAATAACAACTTCAAATTTGGATACTTTGTAATTGCTTCACTTCAAACGGTCACACAGTGGCTCATCAAGAGTAGATGAAGAGCCTAAATGTTGTCTTACTGTAAATGATCATGTTCTGTTTTCCTTGTAATGTCACCATTAAATACATTTGAACTTTGTCTATCTGGTACATTATAGTAAGTCTTGCCTAATAACAATACAGTGCAATTACAACAGTTACTCTTTATTATGATGACAACTTTGCTTATGTGCATGATTATATCACAGCTGAGGGGAATTTGCTGACCACATTTAACAAATAACTATAGACATAAGATGATGCATTTTCTCATAGCAACATTTTTCACAATGAATTAAATACATTTGACTGAATGAATGAAATACAATAATCAGAACAAATGACTGAATCAGAAGCCTTGTCCCGCTGCACCATCTCATCACACACAGAACAGCTCAGGATAATTCTTTGTATTGTTAATGTGACGGGAACAGAAAGGGTTAATTAATAAGAGTGGATAGTACAGATAACACTGGACACAGCAGTTAACCACTTCTCCATCATCACCCTAAGCTGACGACATCTTTCAGGGTTGTTGCGTTACATGAAGGATTTCATAGGTTTATTCATGTTGACTATCCCATAGGTGCAGCCACACGGCTGCTACTGATCTGAAAGTATTTGATATTTGAGTAGAAAAGAGGCAGAGGCCTTATGGATATGGAAATTCATCGGAACACACGTCATATACGTCAGCGTAGATGAGAGCCAATTAGGGCAAAGTCCTGACGTCATGAAGGTGGGTCTGGGGTCGCGCAGTACCTGAGAGCAACTGCGCGAATGCTCTGCAGCAGCCTCGCTCCCGCGATAACTTAAGGTCATGTGACATCAGATGCGAAGCGGAGATGTAGGTCACGTCACGTCTACTGGAAGAGAGAGTGTCCGACTTCATAGCAGCGTTTGTAGCCCCGCCCCTGCTGTCGCCAGCAGATCTCGCTGATGCAGTCAGGCAGCAGGAGGTCAACTTGAACGCGCCTAATGTGAAAGAAGGCTTGAGGGGGCGGGGCCAACATGGCGCCACTGTAAGACACTTCTATGCGCTGACGAAGATTTTTATCGTTCAAGGCTTGAATTCGCCTGCGTAAGACCAAGAAACATGTAAATAGTTTTTCTAACGTTGTAAAAAATAGTTTTGAGGCCTGTTGGTGAAACTTTGACCCACTTTTGTTTTGTTTTGTTTTTCGTGGACTTTCTCTGTCGGGCTCTGCCTACAACGAGCTAACGCAGTTGTTAACCGTTGACGTTGTTTGCTTGCTAGCTCGGCGTCCCAACCGTTGTCTGTTTAAAAGGCTCCAACTGCTAAATAACTGGTTCTGCTGACATGTCGTCTACTCTGGAGGATGAGGAAACGGCAATGGAAGAGTCAGCAGAGAGTCTTAAACGGTGCCATTCCTACACCGAACCACCTGTGGAGGCTGAAACTGCTCCGAGCACACAGAAAACAACTTCGCGCCGTGAGCCGAGGTCGGAGCCCTCCAACGCTGTCCTGCTGGCGGCAATTAACAAGCTCACTGAGTCGCAGCACGGTTTCAGGGAGAAGCTGGAATTCATAGAGAAGTCCATAGGGAACAATTTTAAGAGTATTCAAACGCTCTTTACTTCAGTGCGAGCTGCGGAGAAGAAGGTAGTGGATCCCCTGGAGCTCCAGATTAAATCTGTGTGCTGAAAATACGAAATTGTTGGAAAAAGTGAATGACATGGATGCGTAACGTTACTCCAGACGCTGGAACTTGAGGGTATCCGGGATTCCTGAGGCTGAGGGCGAGAATACGAAAATGATGGTGACTGAGATCTTCTCCCGTGTCTCACCTGGTCTCGTCGACTCTCTTCAGAAGACGGTGGACTTCGCTCACAGACTGGGACCACGGAGGAGGAGGAGGGAGGGACAGCATCAGCCGCGCCGCATCGTAGTTCGCTTTTCGAACTGAGCTCACCGAGACGCAAAAGATTTGAGGTCCTTAAGCAGAAGAACGTGAAGATATCAGAGGACTTGACTCAGCAAGTCAGAGAGGCGAGAGCGAAGCTGTGGCGCTGGTGGAGGAGGCGAGGAGGCAGAACAAGAGAGCAGGCTTCAGGGTAAAAAGATCTCTGTGGAGGACTTGACATGAGGTAATTACATGAGGTGTTTGATTGTGGAAAATGTAGATTACATAATAAGCTGCATACAATCTGAATCTTACGTTCTCTTGATATTCTTGCCCCCTTTTCTGAATATACAAGATGTTTTTTGACTTGTTAAAGAAGGATAGCGTTCACTCCTTCTACTTGTTCATATGCTTCTGAGAGCACTTGCATTTATATTTTTCCGACCAAAAATGTTTCTAGAGATTTATAGTTCTATATTTGTTCATAACACGAAGGTAATACAGTTTACATGGGTCAGTTTCTAAAATTGTTCACTTTACGTAAAGTTTTTGGTTTGTGAATTCAGGTTTGCACATTTCTCATCCTTTTACTGTTTAAGTAACATTGTTCATCAGTGTATTGTGTGTGTGTGTGTGTGTGTGTGTGTGTATACGTATGTTCGATATTCAGTTTTCATGTTTTTCTCTTAATGTATGAGATCTAACTAAAAGAAAAGCTTCATTTTTATTTTGTAGTTATCAAAATAAGGATGTTTATTTTTTACAGGAGACTCATTCTTCTTCAAAAGATGAAACATTCTTAACCAGTGGGGAGGAAAAGCTATATTTTCTCAAGGTACTAAATTCTCAGGAGGTGTATTAAATTTATTCAATCCTAAATGTAATGGTAATGTTCTGTATACAGAAGCTTCTGATGTGGGTAGATGGTTTTGGCAGTAATTAAATCTGGGGATAATATATTTATTTTGGTAAATATTTATGGATTTAATGTAAGGAACTCTAATTTCACACTCCTTAATTTTTTGTCTGACAAAATTCTGCAAGACAGAAACAAATTTCCTTCAGCATCTGTTGTCGTTAGCGGTGACTTTAATGAGGCTTCAAACTTATGTACAGTCAGATAACCTGCAAGAGGCAATCAGGATAATTTTAACCCTCTTATATATGATTTTTGCAGTATTTTGCGTTATTAGACGCTCTGAGAGTTTTACACCATCATGAAACAAACCTCTTTACCTGGTTTAAAGCAGATCTCACCCAAAAATCTCGGTTAGACTTGTGGCTTATTTCTGACAATTTGGCCTCTTTGATCCAAACATGTAATATCACTGCTGCTCCCTTAACTGACCAAGCTGGAATAGATATCTCTGTCTCAAACTCAAATTCTCCTTGTCGCAGCAAACCTGGATACTGGAAATTAAATGCTTCCTTTCTAAAACAATCAGATTATCGGTTGGGTATTAAACAAATCATCAACAAATTCCAATCAGTGTCTGGATTTACTCCTATGTTGAAGTGGGAGCTACTCAAATTTGAATGTCAAAAGTTTTCAATACGATTTGGAAAGCAACAATCAAAAGATCAAAGCAAGACTTATGCTGATAATGTAAGAGAGCTGAATGATATATTAAATATTCCTGGTGACCAGTAAGACCAGCATATGTTGTGTTTTGGTGCTGGTCTATGCTGGTTTTTCGAGCAGGGTTGGCAGCAGACGCTGACCAATTTTCCGCATTTGTGTGTTCACACAGAACCAAACAGCTCTGGCATAAAGCCGAACCGCTGTGTAGTCTGCACAGCAAGCCGGCGCTGTGGATCCAAAAGAGCCGTGGCGGTACACGTCATGATGATGACGTCTGAGTGTTTTTTTTCAACGTGTTTCTCCTGAGGTCCTCCTGTCAATCTAAACATGAACCTGCTGACAGTTTATAATCATATGGATGCTGTTATAATGTGCTGTGATTGAGTTCCTGACTCACCAAACATCCTGGAAAGTGACAAAGTTAAATTTTTTGCTCTAAATTACATAATTAAATAATCCCAATCAGTAAACTGGACCCTGTCTGACTCTGTCACTCGCAGGGAGGGAGGCTGTTTTCTGAGGGAAAGTTCACTGAAGTCTCGGTCCGGAGGGCTGACCGCCACCATGAGAACACAATAGTGGATGGAGACAAAGACTTGGTGAGTTAACGTTTTCAGCCGGAAACAGACGCTGTTTTTCAGGCAGAAATTTGCAGAAGAGTCGGTAGGACAGACAGTGTGACAGACAGGAGGACAGACAGTGTGACAGACAGGAGGACAGACAGTGTTAGAGGCGCTTCTCCACGTATAAAAGCTGTATGTTTTTCCTCATAAATTGCCAAAGACAGTTTCAGTTACCAGATTACAGTTTGGTCCTGTCACATTGCTTTGTGGGTAATTTCTTTTTTATTTGCTGAGTGAAGGACCTGTTTAGTTATCAGGCTGTGACCATCAGATCAACACGCCTCCTGCACCGCGACTCTGACTTATCTGTTCACACAGACGCTGGCTCGCCTCTGCTGTGGCTCTGATATTACCTCAGGAGGCTCATTAGAGGAGCAGAGTAACTGTCACACAGAGGACGACACGGAGAGAACAGCTTGTTTATTCACTTCTGCAGAAAATGTATATTTCTGAGTTTGTATACTTCAATAATATTGTGGCTATAAGAGCTCTCCAGAGCTACACAGATCTGCTTTAACAGAAGACGTCTGACTCCACCCCTGAAACCAGTAAATGGTCTGTTCTTGATCGTCATTACAGAGACACACAGACAGAGACGATCAACTTCACCATCAGAACAAAGTCCAACAAGAAGAGCGTCTTCTGAGAGAGTTCAGCTATAAGAGAGAAAAACTACACTCAGCAGCACTTCTTCACCCTGCAGACACTCACACACTGAAGGTGAGTTTGACTGAAACACAACTCAAAGTGAAAGTAAAGTTCAGTGCTGTTATTAGAGGAGTGAGCAGAGACGTGACTGACTGGACTTTCTGTCTGCTGTGTTTTCAGCTTCACTCAGAGACTAAATGGCTTCCAGATCAGAGGAGGATCTCTGCTGTCCGGTCTGTCAGGACGTCTTCAGAGAGCCTGTTGTTCTGTCCTGTAGCCACAGCTTCTGTAAAGACTGTCTGCAGAGCTGGTGGAGACACAAACAAACACAGGAGTGTCCAGTTTGTAAGAGAAGATCTTCAAGGGAACATCCACCTGTTAGTCTGGTCATAAAGAACCTGTGTGAAGCCTTCTTGTTAGAGAGAGATCAGAGAGCTTCAGATGACTTCTGCAGTCTGCACTCTGAGAAACTCAAACTCTTCTGTCTGGACCATCAGCAGCCGGTGTGTGTCGTCTGCAGAGACTCAGAACAACACACCAACCACACAATCAGACCCATCAATGAAGCTGAACGACAACACGAGAAGAAACTTGAAGAAACTCTGGAGCCTTTAAAGAAGAAGTTAAAGGTTTTGAAGAAGTTAAAGTGAAGCTCGATCAGACAGCAGAACACATGAAGGTCCAGGCCCGACACACAGAGAGGCAGATTAAGGATCAGTTTAAGAAGCTGCAGCAGTTTCTAGAAGAGGAAGAGGAGGCCAGGATGGCTGCACTGAGGGAGGAAGAGGAGCAGAAGAGTCAGATGATGAAGGAGAAGATGGAGGCTCTGAGCAGAGAGATAGCAGCTCTTTCACACACAGTCAGAGCCACAGAGGAGGAGCTGAGAGCTGAAGACGTCTCATTCCTGCACAACTACAAGGCTGCAGTGGAAAGAGTCCAGCAGCGCCCCCTGCTGGAGGATCCACAGCTGCCCTCAGGAGCTCTGATAGACCAGGCCCAACACCTGGGCAACCTGAGCTTCAACATCTGGAACAAGATGAAGGAAATGGTCTCCTACACTCCTGTGGTTCTGGACCCAAACACTGCTGGGCAAATCCTGATCCTGTCTGAAGATCTGAGCAGTGTGAGAGGAGGAGAGAGACAGAAGCTTCCTGATAATCCAGAGAGGTTTGTTAACCTCCATTCTGTCCTGGGCTCTGAGGGCTTTAACTCAGGGACTCACAGCTGGGATGTCGAGGTTGGAGACAGTACCTTCTGGTCACTTGGTGTGTGTGCAGAGTCTGTCCAGAGGAAGGGTTTCATATGGTCTGGATTCTGGCACATTGAGTTATACAAAGGTAAATACACAGCACGCTCACCATCAACTCCAGACACTGTTCTCTTCGAGCAGAAGAAGTTCCAGAGGATCAGAGTGAATCTGGACTGGAACAGAGGAAAGCTGTCGTTCTCTGATCCTGACACTGACACACACCTACACACCTTCACACACACTTTCAGTGAGAAGATGTTTCCATACATTTACAGTTGGGATAACATGAAGATCTTACCACTGAACAGAGCAGGTAGAGATAAAGATGACTTTTGTGTTCACTGAATTTTACCTGTGAGGTTGCACATGCTGCTCCTGCTGTCATCTTTCTAAAAATATCTTTGTTTTGATTTCAGCTATTTCTTGTTTCTTAATTTCAAATTTGACCAAACATCAAAATGTAAATTAACGATTGATCTGTTATTTTATTTCATCAACATAACCGGGACATTGGAATCAAATATACAACAATTATACATAATTTCCTCTCAGGGATTATTAAAGTTATCAATCTATCCATATACAAAGATGTCAATCATTATAAAAACACCAGCATGAAATTATCACCTGTTCAACAGATAGTTGGTTTTAACTCCCTGTGGTTACAAATTATATGCAGTTCCCATTTTAGCAAACTACTTTCAGTGACTTTCTCTCCTTTAACTGTTGGCCAACAAGCAGTTATATAGTTTTTCTAAGCTGCATTCTGCAGACAAGCTGTGTACTCAGATTTTTATTACCTTCGGGTGGTGATGGATTAAAAGGAAGAAAACAATCATCAATTTATAAATGACTTCATGTTTGAGTGGCCAAGAGCCAAGACACTTTATTTTAAAGTCTAGATTATAGTTTGCAGACATTAAAATCAAAACATGATAATGGTGGTGATTTCATATCATGTTTTTCATCAACATTATAAAATATTGTCTCTTCATGGCTTCCATGTTTCCTCTTGTTTGGTCCTTCTGTATCAGACTTAAGTTGATCTTGTATTTCTGGAAAGAGTGGAATAAAGTTTCTAAAAGTCTGGAAATGCATCGTGTCATTCTTCATAATTTACAGTGTGATTCTTTGTACTGACAACGCAGCAGAAGAGAATGGACAGAAACACAGGCTCACATGTAGGAACACGTATCAAGACGTGATGTTTGGGAAAAGATGTAACAATCTGGGAACATTATTATCATTATCTTTATTATTATTATTATTGTTATTGTTATTATTTATATGGAGGAACAGCGCCAGACTCTGAAGCCAGTTTTCATAGTGGCCAAATTGTAATTACATCATCCCATGAAGCACTGCGGTCGAAAAATACTTTTTCCCATAAACTAACATTGTGAAAGAAGGAGCTGTAAAACGATGGATACGTGTTTTTAAGCGTTACAACTTCCGACATATGACTAGTTTCACTCTTATAGTTTTATCCATACGCTCCAATAACATTTGGAAAGTCTAGAAGAGCCGCAGGTTAACATTATTTTATGTTCACTCTAATTAGCTAGGCGTTAAACCGGAAGTTGACCGGTTCGGTCAGGGGAAGATTCTAGTGCGCATGCTCTGTGGGTCGCACAATACGGAGCTATGTGGAATGGCTACGCGGTTCGGCCACTACGAGAACTGGCGTCAAACCTTGACCCACTATAAGGGGGCTTGGTTAGAAGTCCATGGTTCTGAAGCCAAAAAAGCCCAACCTACGGTCCAGGAAAATACTCGGAACCCCCTGTTGTGCGGCCCTTAGAGCGCACGCACTGGCGACTTCAGCCGAACGAGCCGGATAGTTCCGGGTTAGCCCTTGGCTAAAAAGGTTGGGGATAAGATAAGACTTTAACTTTACTAGACTTAACACATGTTATTGGGGCGAGTTGCTTAAATTCTGACACTGGATCGAGTCAAGTACCGGACGTTGTGACTCTCAAAAACTCGTATCGACGTTTTTACAGACGTTTCTTTCACAATGTTAGCTTGTGTGAAATGTATTTTTGGGCCGCAGTGCATCATGGGACGGTGTAATTACACAGTGTGGCCGCTATGTAAACTGGCTTCAGAGTCTGGCGCTGTTCCCGGGAGCTCTTTGGGAGTGACGTCGCCCAGGTGTTTGTCCTCTGCAGGATGCCGTAGTTTAGAGGCGTTTCCGCGCCGGACGCCATGTTGTTCAAACGTTCCGGTTCCCTGCAGAGTAAACAACATCAACAGCGACCTGCTTCAAGAATCAGCGCTCAAACCAGATTCAGGTAATTTGTTTAATCCTTTGTGTTCATTCACGTATCAGACTGCAGTCCGCCATGACTTTAAACATGAAGTGATTTGTTCTTTACTGATGTTAACAGTTGGTAATTGTGGCTAACATGCCGTGAACTGAATCCGTGTGAACAGCGACCCCGACGAAGTTAGTTTGATCTTTGACCTCCGTATCAAAGCCTCGATTCCTCCCAGTTTTAGGATGTTGGAGAGCTAATTCAGGAAGACGTTTCTGTTTTGATCAACTTTAAATCACCATAGATAAGGATGCAGTTGAGAGGCAAATAAAATAATTATCGTACAATGTGCCTGTTTCTATTTTGAAATTGTTTCTTTGCTGTCCACAGAATGCCAACAATGTAAAAAGAAATATATACAAATAAAGCAATTTTAAAGGGCAGCATGTGAAAAGTAAATTCAAAATAATAATAATAATAATAATAATAGAAATAATAAACCAGTGCAGATGTGAGCTGTGAAATTACGCATCTGCAATTTGAAACTGGAATGTAAACAGGCGGGCGGTTTATGAGGTAGACATGATTGTAAACTCCTGCCGGCTGTTTAGGAGTCTGATGGCAAGGGGGAAAAAAGATTTCTTCAGTCTGGTGTTGGATTTTACACCTCTGTACGTCTGAGGGTAGAAGTGTCAACAGTCTGTGCAGGGGGTCATTGTTTTGGGAAGGAGTAATAAACAACTGTTGTTAAGTTTGGAACCGCTGCATTTAAGGCCACGTCTGCACGTACCAAGACAATCTATTCTTTCCTCAGTCTTCCTCCGCATCTTTTCAAGGATATTTGCATCCAAACAGATCCATTGTAAACAAAACAACACACTGTAGTTCATACTCCAGGCCTATAGGTGGCGCTTGAAATTTAGCGAAAACGGAGAAGAAGAGACAGAGCCTGCGCATAAAGCTCGTGCACTGTAAACAAACAGACAGTAGAAGGAGAAACTGAACATAATAAGAAGAAGGAAATGGCTAGTCTGTTGTCCATAATCCTTTTTTGCTCAGCGTAGTGGCAGAGGAGCAGAATATTTTACCCTACCCTCTAATAACAAAAGCAAAAGCATCATGTTTTTGTTTGACCAGGCAGTACTAGAGAGCTTAGTCAGATATGGGATGTCATCCTGGTATGCCAACATCACTGCAAAACTAAAAACTAAACTTGATTGTCTGGTGCACACGGCCATGAAGGTGATAGGAAAAAGTGACTTGCAGTTTACTTATGAACAAACTGTAGTTAGGCAAGCCCAGAGGATAGTGACTGACCAATCCCATATTCTTCATTTAGAATATGACCTCCTACCCTCGGGCAGACGATATAGAGTCCCTCACTGTAAACTCAACCGTTTTAAGAATTAATTTGTTCCAACCCCCATCGAAAGCCTAAATAATGCTGCTTGAGGCCGACATTTGTGCAATCATATTTAGAGTGCTTTGATTATTATTATGGTGATCTTTTAGCATGTATTATTTATGTATAGTGTATGTATGTGTTATGTTATGGGATATGTGCAGTACTGTTATGTGTTCGTCGGTGATGGCATGGTTGATGATGTATTGTTTGTTGTCATTGTGGTTGTCAAGGCATTTATAGCGCAGCTGTTGAGTCCAAGACAAATTTCCCTGAACGGGACAATAAAGTATATCGTATCATAATAGGCTCAATATCTTCAGCAGCACAAACACAAGCATGTAGTCTGCCATTGTTATTGTTGTTGTTATGAGACGTCGCGGGGTTAAGTGGTCGAAGGCTAGAGGTCGAGGGGCGGGGCGATGGTGTCATCGATACACAGAGTATCCGGATTCACTGTCCACGCGAGAAGGCAAGGGTAGCTTTTCTAATCTTTCCACCCCTCAAAAAAGTGTGTTTACATGATCCGTGTGGACGATCGACCAGAACGATGCACAACATGTGCATTTACATACAAAAGCGTTTCGATGTGGATGGCCCCTAAGTCGGCAGGCTCATGGGTGTGAACGTTGTCGTCACGCATGCTCTGAAAAATCTGTCAAAAGACACTATAGATTTTCATTGGTCACACCCATGTGCCTGAGATTCAGCAGGTCAGATTTTAAATGAATGACAAAATATCATTTAGCAGTCACAATCACAAAGCTACACATGTAACCTACAGTGTTTCTGTGGTGCTGACAAAATGTATAAAATGTAAGAATTGTGTCATTTTAATGTTTCCTTGCATTTCTGCAAAGGCACTGTACAAAAAAAATAACAGAAGATGAAAGTACTTTCTGTCTGCTGTTTTCGTTTCAGCTTCAGTCAGAGACAAAATGGCTTCCAGATCAGAGGAGGATCTCTGCTGTCCGGTCTGTCGAGATGTCTTCAAAAATCCTGTTGTTCTGTCCTGTAGCCACAGCTTCTGTAAAGACTGTCTGCAGAGCTGCTGGAGAGAGAAACAAACACAGGAGTGTCCAGTTTGTAGGACAGTATCTTCAACAAGACAACCACCTGTTAGTCTGGTCTTAAAGAACCTGTGTGAAGCCTTCTTGTTAGAGAGAGACCAGAGAGCTTCAGAGGACTTCTGCAGTCTGCACTCTGAGAAACTCAAACTCTTCTGTCTGGACCATCAGCAGCCGGTGTGTGTCGTCTGCAGAGACTCAGAACAACACACCAACCACAGATTCAGACCCATCGATGAAGCTGCACGACAACACAAGAAGAAACTTGAACAAACTCTGCCGACCTTAAAGGGGGGGTTAAAGGTTTTTGAACAAGTTAAAGTGAAGTTTGATCAGACAGCAGAACACATGAAGGTCCAGGCCCGACACACAGAGAGGCAGATTGAGAAGCAGTTTAAGAAGCTGCAGCAGTTTCTAGAAGAGGAAGAGGAGGCCAGGATGGCTGCACTGAGGGAGGAAGAGGAGCAGAAGAGTCAGATGATGAAGGAGAAGATGGAGGCTCTGAGCAGAGAGATAGCAGCTCTTTCACACACAGTCAGAGCCACAGAGGAGGAGCTGAGAGCTGAAGACGTCTCATTCCTGCACAACTACAAGGCTGCAGTGGAAAGAGTCCAGCAGCGCCCCCTGCTGGAGGATCCACAGCTGCCCTCAGGAGCTCTGATAGACCAGGCCAAACACCTGGGCAACCTGAGCTTCAACATCTGGAACAAGATGAAGGACATGGTCTCCTACACTCCTGTGGTTCTGGACCCAAACACTGCTGGGCTGAAACTCATCCTGTCTGAAGATCTGAGCAGTGTGAGAGGAGAAAAGAAACAGAAGCTTCCTGATAATCCAGAGAGGTTTGTTAACCTCTATTCTGTCCTGGGCTCTGAGGGCTTTAACTCAGGGACTCACAGCTGGGATGTCGAGGTTGGAGACAGTACATACTGGTCACTGGGTGTGAGTGCAGAGTCTGTCCAGAGGAAGGGTTACGTATGGTCTAGATTTTGGCATATTGAGTTCTACAATGGTAAATACTCAGCACACTCACCATCAACTCCAGTAACTGATGTCGTAGTTGAGAAGAAGCTCCAGAGGATCAGAGTGAATCTGGACTGGAACAGAGGAAAGCTGTCGTTCTCTGATCCTGACACTGACACACACATACACACCTTCACACACACTTTCACTGAGAAGATGTTTCCGTGCATTCGCAGTCAGTATAACCTGAAGATATTACCACTGAAGGTGTGTGTGACAGTGGAACAGAGCAGGTAGAGATAAAGATGACTTTTGTGTTCACTGAATTTTACCTGTGAGGTTGCACATGCTGCTCCTGCTGTCACCTTTCTAAAAATATCTTTGTTTTATTTTCCGCTGTTTGTTTTTATTACATTTTTTGTTTCTTACTTTCAAATATGACCAAATATCAAAATGTGAATCTAAGATGGATCTATGATTTTTTTTTCATTGACCTAACCAGGACTTTGGAATTAAATATGCAACAATTCTACATCATTTCTTCTCAGGGATTATTGAAGTTATATATCTGTACACAAAACCCTCAATCATTATAAAAACATCAACATCAGCTGGAAATCACAAACTTTTGATCAAAAGAAAGAAAACAATGTGTTTATGAATGACTGCATGTTTGAGTGGCTGAGATCCAAGACACTTTATTTTAAAGTCTAGATTATAGTTTGCAGACATTAGAATCAAAACATGATAATGGTGGTGATTTCATATCATGTTTTTCATCAACATAATAACATATTGTCTCTTCATGGTTGTCATGTTTCATCTTATTAAGTCCATCTATATCAGACCTAATTCTATCTGTTATATCTGGAAAGAGTGGAATAAAGTTTCTAAAAGTCTGGAAATGCATCGTGTCATTCTTCATAATTTACAGTGTGATTCTTTGTACTGACAACGCAGCAGAAGAGAATGGACAGAAACACAGGCTGACATGTAGGAACACGTATCAAGACGTGATGTTTGGGAAAAGATGTAACAATCTGGGAACATTATTATTATTATTATTATTATTATTATTTTATATGGAGGAAAAGCGCCAGACTCTGAAACCAGTTTTCTTATTTTCCAGAATGTAATTACATCATCCCGTGATGCACTGCGGACCAAAAAGAGTTTCCCATAAGCTAACATTGTGAAAGAAGGGGCTGTAAAACGGTGGATGCGTGTTTTCGGGCGTCACAACATCCGAGACATGACTCGATTCACTGTCAGAATTTAAACAATTCGGTCCAATAACCTTTGGAAGGTCCAGAAGAGCCGCACGATGAAATTATGTCATCTTCACTCTAGTTAGCCGGTCGCTAAACCGGAAGTGAGCCGGTCGACGGCTCTGTCGACGGAAGCCTTCAGTGCGCATGCTCTGTGGGTCGCACTGCGGAAAAGCCACCGCCGAAAGTCGAGTGTTTCTACCTACGTGCGCCATAGGAAAAAAAAATAAAAAATACCTATGTGCGACATTGAACAACTTTCATCGGAATGAATGGTGCTCCGCCTCAAAGGCTGTATTCTCTAATTATAGGTCGATGGTTCTGAAGCCAAAAAAGTTCAAGTCTCCCGCCGACTGAGCCTGCTACTCACGGTTTAGCTCTCGAACAATTAGAATAAAAGATAAAATAAGACTTTCACTCTTCAAATGGAAGACATGTTAAGATTCCAACAGTGAATCGAGTCATGTCTCAGAGCTTGTGACGCTCGAAAACTCTTATCCACGGTTTAACAGACGTTTATTTCACAATGTTAGCTTGTGTGAAATGTATTTTTGGGACCGCAGTGCATCATGGGACGGTGTAATTACACGGTGTGGCCGCTATGAAAACTGGCTCCAGGGCATGGCGCTGTTCCCGGGAGCTTTTGGGAGTGGCGTCGCCCAGGTGTTTGTCCTCTGCAGGATGCCGTAGTTTAGAGGTGTTTCCGCGCCGGACGCCATGTTGTTCAAACGTTCCGGTGCCCTGCAGAGTAAACAACATCAACAGCGACCTGCTTCAAGAATCGGCGCTAAAACCACATTCAGGTAATTTGTTTCATCCTTTGTGTTTATTTAGGTATCAGGCTACAGTCCGCCATGACTTTAAACATGAAGTGTTTTGTTCTTCAATGTTGTTAAGAGTTGGTAATTGTGGCTAACATGCCGTGAATTTAATCAGTGTGAACAGCGACCCCGATAAAGTTAGTTTTATCTTTGATCTCCGTATAAAAGCCTCGAGGGGAGCTAATTCAGGAAGACGTTTCTGTTTTGATCAACTTGAAACCACCATAGATCAGAAGCAAATAAAATACTTACTGTACAATGCGCCTGTTTCTACCTGTGAAGTGAGTGACCGTCACAGAAGAACAATACGACACATTTAAATCAACAGCTTCTCTGTTTAGTAACCCTCCATCTAAAGACAAACACTACAGATAATTCATCACTGTGTTTGTACAAGATATATATTCATATTAAATGTATTTATTACATTTATTTAGCTAATTTCTGTGTAAGATTTACATAAAATAGCACATAATACACTTTTTGCGCAGGAGGAAGAATATCTTCATCACAAAGAAGAGCTGACGTCACGCTCCTTCCGGTGTCCCCCACGGGACTTTATTTATTTAATAATTTATTGATCCTGTTTGAATTGTGTCAAGAATCACACATATGTCTTTCAGTTTAAAAGATAATTTTCCAATTCAATCAATTCTCAGTTTGTCTTCAAACTAATGAAATATCCGACTGTGAAAACACGTTATTATCATGAATACACAGCCAGCAGTGTTGTTAGTGACGTCGTCTGGTAACTTAAACATTATAGAGCTGCTCCTGTATATTAGCAGCTCACAGATCTGACCAACTCTCCTTTCATATAACTGCAGTTGTCAGTATGAGCAGATTTATTATGTGTTTTAATAATATTCTGTTGTGCTGCAGAGATGCTCTGACCTACAAAGTTTGTTCTCCAGGTGTAAACAAACATGTTTGATTGGCTTCTTCATTTACAATGAAAATTCTGATGTAAGATGTTGTCATTCATAATAAAACAACAATAATCTAATTCAACTAACTTCATCGTGGTTAAATACTGTAGGAAGGATCCTTAGCTATTCAATTTACAAGTTTTTCATTCATTTCATTTAACTTGGCAATAATCTTTATTTTAATAAAGTGTGTATTGTTGTTAATGCTAGATTTCTTTCTTAAGGTTACTGTCCAATGTCCCACAAGGCGATGAAGCTGCACTACCAGCGATGAGGACTGTTAAAGTGCAGCCGAGGTCTCGATCCTGATCCTGGTGTCTGGTTCCTCCCACAGTCCAGGGAGGTGTTGAGACGGTACAGCAGGCGACGTTCGCTCAGAGGCAGCAGGTCACAGGACTCAACGTAAGTGAAGTTTTATTTATATAGCAGCGTTGAAAACAGAAAGTGCTGCAGAGGATACACATACAGAAAACAACATGCATATACAGAGTAATATAAATGACAGCTCTGTTACAAGAAAAGGAAAGGAAAGAGGTTTGATGTGACAGGCCTGGAATTAAGACTGACCACTGACTGTCGGTGAAAATCAGACAACCAAATCATACTTTAGCACTCCCCCAATGTTTCTGTGGTGCTGACAAAATGTATGAAAATTTGTCATTTTAACAATTCCTTATGTTTCTGCAAAGACTCCACAAAAACAAAGCTACACATGTAACCTACAACATTTCTGTGGTGCTGACAAAATGTAAAAATGTAAGATTTGTGTCATTTTAATGTTTCCTTGCATGTCTGCAAAGGCACTGTACAAAAAAATAACAGAAGATAAAAGTACTTTCTGTCTGCTGTGTTTTCAGCTTCACTCAGAGACTAAATGGCTTCCAGATCAGAGGAGGATCTCTGCTGTCCGGTCTGTCAGGATGTCTTCAAAAATCCTGTTGTTCTGTCCTGTAGCCACAGCTTCTGTAAAGACTGTCTGCAGAGATGGTGGAGACAGAAACAAACACAGGAGTGTCCAGTTTGTAGGACAGTTTCTTCAACGAGACAACCACCTGTTAGTCTGGTCTTAAAGAACCTGTGTGAAGCCTTCTTGTTAGAGAGAGACCAGAGAGCTTCAGATGACTTCTGCAGTCTGCACTCTGAGAAACTCAAACTCTTCTGTCTGGACCATCAGCAGCCGGTGTGTGTCGTCTGCAGAGACTCAGAACAACACACCAACCACAGATTCAGACCCATCAATGAAGCTGCACGACAACACAAGAAAGAACATGAAGAAACTCTGCCGACCTTAAAGGAGGAGTTGAAGGTTTTTAAAAAGGTCAAACTGACACTCGATCAGACAGCAGAACACATGAAGGTCCAGGCCCGACACACAGAGAGGCAGATTAAGGATCAGTTTAAGAAGATGCAGCAGTTTCTACAAAAGGAAATGGAGGCCAGGATGGCTGCACTGAGGGAGGAAGAGGAGTTGAAGATTGGGATGATGAAGGAGAAGATGGAGGCTCTGAGCAGAGAGAGAGCAGCTCTTTCACACACAGTCAGAGCCACAGAGGAGGAGCTGAGAGCTGAAGACGTCTCATTCCTGCACAACTACAAGGCTGCAGTGGAAAGAGTCCAGCAGCGCCCCCTGCTGGAGGATCCACAGCTGCCCTCAGGAGCTCTGATAGACCAGGCCAAACACCTGGGCAACCTGAGCTTCAACATCTGGAACAAGATGAAGGACATGGTCTCCTACACTCCTGTGGTTCTGGACCCAAACACTGCTCATCCAATCCTGATCCTGTCTGAAGATCTGAGCAGTGTGAGAGGAGGAGAGATACAGCAGCTTCCTGATAATCCAGAGAGGTTTGATATCCTCTGCTCTGTCCTGGGCTCTGAGGGCTTTAACTCAGGGACTCACGGCTGGGACGTCGAGGTTGGAGACAGTATATACTGGGCACTGGGTGTGTGTGCAGAGTCTGACTGGAGGCAGGATTACGTATGGTCTGGATTCTGGCATATTCAGTTATACAACAGTCAATACTCAGCACACTCGCCATCATCTTCAAACACTGTTCTGATCGAGCAGAAGAAGCTCCAGAGGATCAGAGTGAATCTGGACTGGAACAGAGGAAAGCTGTCGTTCTCTGATCCTGACACTGACACACACATACACACCTTCACACACACTTTCACTGAGAAGATGTTTCCATACATTCACAGTCTGGATAAACTGAAGATATTACCACTGAAGGTGTGTGTGACAGTGAAACAGAGCAGGTAGAGATAAAGATGACTTTTGTGTTCACTGAATTTTACCTGTGAGGTTGCACATGTGCTGTAATTTTATCAAATATGACAAAATATCAAAGTGTAAATCTACTATGGATCTCTTATTTTATTTCATTAACATAACCAGGACATTTGAATTAAATATGCAACAATTATACATAATGTCCTCATGTCAGTCAATATAAAAACAATAATGTGTTTATGAATGACTGCATGTTTGAGTGGCCAAGATCCAAGACACTTTATTTTGAAGTCTAGATTATAGTTTTCAGACATTAAAATCAGAACATAATGGTGGTGATTTCATATCATGTTTTTCATCAACATAATAAAATATTGTCTCTTCATGGTTGTCATGTTTCATCTTATTAAGTCCTTCTATAGACCTAATTTAATCTTTTATATCTGGAAAAAGTGGAATAAAGGATCTCTGACAGAAGTCAGAGAATTGGAGTCATGAGGTCCACTAACATTTCGAGACGCACGACTACATTATTTTATCTTTATTCTAATTGGCCTAGAGCTAAACCGGAAGTGGGTCGGTGGAAGTCTCCAGTGCGCGTGCGCTATCGGCCGCCCTGCGAAACAACCATAGCCGTAAGCATTTCTGGCCTCGTGCGCCATTTAACAATTTTCCTCCGAATGAATGGTGCTCCACCTCAAAAGCTGTGTCCACCAGTGACAGGTCAATGGTTGAAAGTGTCATTGTAAAATACTGAATGTTCATGAGGCACAGATGATAATTAATTCATGATTAATTATAACACTTCATGTGATAAATAAATAATGTTTGTCAGGTTGAAATGTAAGTTTAATGTTAGTAAATAATGTTCTTGTACAATTCAGGAATATACTGATGTGTAACAGGTGAATTAATATGAGTTTAAAGGCGTTTTTTTTATACGTTTCTGTGCGGAACCAATGTTCGTCTGTTGTGTTACTACGACGCATTTCACTGATGGACCATATACTCCAACGGAGTTAATTTCCTTTCTAAGCTCCGTTAAATTGCATCAAAGTTGTTATGATTGCCTTCTGAAGTCATGTAAGCAGTCAAAGAAGCTTTCTAGGGACGCAAGAAACCATTTTCATGACAAGCGGCCAACGAGGTATTTTGTACTAAGTGTCGCTTTTACTTTGTATTGTTTGTTTGTTCTCACGCTTTTTGGCGCTAATGTAAGTTACATTCATTTCATGTTATGTTCATTCATAATTGTAGTTATCACGGCGTAACTAAGACGTGGATGCACCATAGAAGCAAGACATGTAGAAGCAATAAACGCCTGTTTCAAGGAACCGACATGTGTCTGTGTTATGAAGAGAGCTACAATGGTTCTGAAGTCCAAAAAGTTCGACTCCAGTTATTAAAATACCCGATTCCTCCGTGTTGTAGAGAGTCCCGCCGACCGAGCCTGCTACGCCCGGTTTAGCTCTCGACCAATTAGAAAAAAGATGGAAAAAGATTTTCACTCTTCAATGTTATTGGAACAAATGTTCAAATGTTGACAGTGAATCAAGTGACGTATCGGACGATGTGACGGCTCTAAAACTCGTATCCACGGTTTAACAGACGTTTATTTCACTGTTAGCTTTTGTGAAATGTATTTTTGGGCCGCAGTGCATCATGGGAAGATGTAATTACACAGTGCGGCCGCTATGTAAACTGGCTTCAGAGCGCGGCGCTGTTCCCGGGAGCTCTTTGGGAGTGACGTCGCCGAGGTGTTTGTCCTCTGCAGGACGCCGTAGTTTAGAGATGTTTTCGCGCCGGACGCCATGTTCAAACGTTCCGGTGCCCTGCAGAGTAAACAACATCAACAGCGACCTGCTTCGAGAATCAGCGCTAAAACCACATTCAGGTAATTTGTTTCATCCTTTGTGTTTATTCATGTACCAGGCTACAGTCCGCCATGACTTTAACCATGAAGTGTTTTGTTCTTCAATGTTGTTAAGAGTTGGTAATTGTGGCTAACATGCCGTGAGTTTGATCACTTTGAACAGGGACCCCGATTAATTTTTGACCTCCGTCGCAAAGCCTCTACTCCTCTCAGTTTTAGGATGTTGGAGAGCTAATTCAGAAAGACGTTTCTGTTTTGTTCACCTTAAAACCACCATTGATTAGGATGCAGTTGATGGGCAAATACATTACTTTACTGTACAATGCGCCTGTTTCTAGCTGGTGAAGTGAGAGACCGTCACAGAAGAACAATACGACCCATTTAAATCAACAACATCTCTGTTTATCAACCCTCCTTCTAAAGACAAACGCTACTGACATTTCACCACTGTGAGTTTGTACAAGATATATATTCATAGTGAATTTATTTGGCTCATTTCAGTGTAGGATTTTCACAAAATAGCGCACGACACATAATAAACTTTTACCCACAATACCTTTCTGCGCAGGAGGAAGAACGTATTAAAGACCAAATCACAAGAAGAGCTGACGTCACGCTCCTTTCCGATTTCCCCCATTGGACTTTATTTATTTAATAATTTATTGATCCTGTTTGAATTGTGTCATAAATCACACTAATGATGTCAACTTAAAAGATAATTTTCCAATTCATCAATTCTCAGTTTGTCTTCAAACTAATGAAATATCCGACTGTGAAAACACGTTATTATCATGAATACACAGCCAGCAGTGTTGATAGTGACGTCGTCTGGTAACTTAAACATTATAGAGCTGCTCCTGTATATTAGCAGCTCACAGATCTGACAAACTCTCCTTTCATATAACTGCAGGACTGTTAAAGTGCAGCCGAGGTCTCGATCCTGATCCTGGTGTCTGGTTCCTCCCACAGTCCAGGGAGGTGGAGAGACGGTACAGCAGGCGACGTTCGCTCAGAGGCAGCAGGTCACAGGACTCAACGTAAGTGAAGTTTCCTTGCATGTCAATTTGTAAAGAAAATTAACAGACGATGAAAGTTCTTTCTGTCTGCTATTTTCTTTTCAGCTTCACTCAGAGACTAAATGGCTTCCATATCAGAGGAGCATCTCTGCTGTCCGGTCTGTCACTACGTCTTCAGAGAGCCTGTTGTCTGTCCTGTAGCCACAGCTTCTGTAAAGACTGTCTGCAGAGCTGGTGGAGAGAGAGACAAACACAGGAGTGTCCAGTTTGTAGGACCGTTTCTTCAACGAGAAAACCACCTGTTAGTCTGGTCTTAAAGAACCTGTGTGAAGCCTTCTTGTTGGAGAGAGACCAGAGAGCTCCAAAGGATCTCTGCAGTCTGCACTCTGAGAAACTCAAACTCTTCTGTCTGGACCATCAGCAGCCGGTGTGTGTCGTCTGCAGAGACTCAGAACAACACACCAACCACAGATTCAGACCCATCAATGAAGCTGCACGACAACACAAGAAGAAGCTTCATGAAACCCTGAAGCCCTTAAAGAAGAAGTTAAAGGTATTTGAATTCATTAAAGTACAGTTTGATTTGATAGCACAGCACATCAAGGTCCAGGCCCGACACACAGAGAGGCAGATTACGAAGCAGTTTAAGAAGCTGCACAAGTTTCTAGAAGAGGAAGAGGAGGCCAGGATGGCTGCACTGAGGGAGGAAGAGGAGCAGAAGAGTCAGATGATGAAGGAGAAGGTGGATGTTCAGTTTAGAAAAATAACCGCTCTTTTACTCGCAGTCAGAGCCGCAGAGGAGCAGCTGGAAGCTGAAGACGTCTCATTCCTGCACAACTACAAGGCTGCAGTGGAAAGAGTCCAGCAGCGCCCCCTGCTGGAGGATCCACAGCTGCCCTCAGGAGCTCTGATAGACCAGGCCAACACCTGGGCAACCTGAGCTTCAACATCTGGAACAAGATGAAGGACATGGTCTCCTACACTCCTGTGGTTCTGGACCCAAACACTGCTGGGCTGGACCGGATCCTGTCTGAAGATCTGAGCAGTATGAGAGGAGGAGAGATACAGAGGCTTCCTGATAATCCAGAGAGGTTTAAGGGACTCTATTCTGTCCTGGGCTCTGAGGGCTTTAACTCAGGGACTCACAGCTGGGATGTCGAGGTTGGAGACAATAAATCCTGGTCAGTTGGTGTGTGTGCAGTGTCTGACCACAGGAAGCTTAACACATGGTCACATGGCTGGTGTTTTCAGTTTAACCATGGTAAATACTCAGCACACTCACCATCAACTCCAGACTCTGATGTCGTAGTTGAGAAGAAGCCCCAGAGGATCAGAGTGAATCTGGACTGGAACAGAGGAAAGCTGTCGTTCTCTGATCCTGACACTGACACACACATACACACCTTCACACACACTTTCACTGAGAAGATGTTTCCATACATTAACAGTCTTCTGTCTAACCTGAAGATATTACCACTGAAGGTGTGTGTGACAGTGGAACAGAGCAGGTAGAGATAAAGATGACGGTTATATTTGTTTTTCTCTTAAACAGTCTCTGAATCGGTCCTGTTGAGCTTCACCTGCTCCTCCTGCTGCTTCATCGCTCCAATTTATGACTTTTTTGTATATTTGGGTCTTTTAGCGTATCAGTAATGTGTCATTTAAAAATGTTTTGTTTTTTTGATTCATGGGCGTTGCCATGATTACAGACGATCACTCTGTGGAAGCTGATGGATCCAAATAAAGAAAAAAGAATCACTTCATTAATAGTTTAACTTTTTCTGAGTTTCCCTCACAATGTTTCACATCTCAAACATAATTTAAACATCAGATCATAAACACATTCTTATTATCAAATGAGAACCTTTTTATAAAATACTGAGATGAGCTTTGACAGTATCACAGTTTAGCTTCCTTTTTAAATATTGTCTGTTTTTGTGTGTGTGTGTGTGTGTTTCATTATTACTTGTCTAGTGGCAAAAAACAGTGTAGAATGTTTTTCCTTTAACTCTTTATGTCCTCATGCAGTGTTACGTCAGAGTTTGTTTCCAAAAACATCCCATGAGAGAGTTCTGACTGTTCACTGTTGCCAGTACTTTATGTAAATAAAATAAAATGCAAGAGGTTCAGACAGGGTTTCTGCTGGGTCCTAAAAAGTTTTAAAAGTCTCAAATTTGACAATTTCAGGCCTTAAAAAGTCTTAAATACATCCATATTTTGCACCGGCTCAACTCTGACGTTGATGCAGAGCTGCTTTGGATTTTGAACACCATTGTTGAACATTTTGGCAACAGATTTGGATGTAAGAGGTTTGATATTTTTGAAGGAATTCTGGGACTGCACTCCTTACTTTTTTGAACTTCTTGTCAGTCTTAAATTTAGTTCAAAAAATCTTAAATTTGACTTGTTCAAACCTGCAGAAACCCTGTTTAACCCCTTAAGCCTGATTTATGCTTCTGCGCCACGGCGACGGCGTAGCTACGTTGTCAACGTAGCCTGACGTGCGCCTCCAAAAAATCCTGACTTCGCGTCACGTCGACGCGTCGAGACACGAACGGCAAGGACTGTGATTGGTCCGCTCAGAACTCAGTTCCGGCAGTTGCTTTCCGGTCAACAGTATGACAACACCGCCACTGCATTTGTTGTTCAATATCCACGAGTTCCATCTCCAAAAACACCCGCTCCATCTCAGTTGCCATTGTTCACTGTCTGACCGGAAGAAAACCAAGGAATCCGATATGAACCCCCCGAAACCAAACAAAGACACAGCCACACCCCCTTAGCGGCTTGGCGAAACAACGCGTTCCCTCAACGCAGAACTACGAATGCTCAATGACGGCGTAGGGTCGACGACGTAGCTACGCCGTCGCCGTGACGCAGAAGCATAAACCAGACTTTAAGGAACACTGTTCCAACATAGGAACACCCTTCACTAAACGAACACCCTTTGTAAAAACTAATAGTTTTCTTGTTAATAGTTTTAAGCAACAGATCTTAACAGTATATACTCACTGTTGGAAAGCTGAGACTGTCGTGATTATTTTAAGGAAAGGAAAAAAGTTATTTCCAGACCATGTAACAGCCTTCTAAACTCACCATGACACAACATTAGAAAGAGCTCTCTACCGCAGGAAGCAAGAATGCCTACATACCTTCGGAGTGTTCCCTTTTTCCACAGCTACAACGTCATGAGACAATTTATTTTTCATAGCTCACCAAGAGTCCATAGAATGGGAATATCCATGTCACTTTACCCAAAACTAGCTACAAGTGTCAAACCAGCAAGAAACCCTGCAGGGTCTTAGCTTTCATCTGAGACCGAGATTATGTTTCTAGGTAAAGGGGTTCTCAAGTTATAACCCTTTGAATCTCAGCAGGCGCTCTTGGAAAGAAAGGACCCAAGCAAAACGCACAGACATGCCTTTAGAAAAAAAATTGTGAAAAATCAATTTTTTAGTCTTTTGACTTCAAATTTTGAGTGTAGCAAGCTGAGACCTGTGGCTGTGGCTTAACTGCGTCTGCTGTGTCCATAGACATACCTGAATCCTTATATCTTGGACGGAAACCAAAACCTGTGTTCCAACCTCTGTAACTCTGAGTCAGTATGTCATAGAATCACACTTACACTTCTAGAAAAAACTTGAGGGTGTTACCTTTCCAATGGTACCAAGCATCAATGAGTCTCAAACTATGTGGGAGCTGTCATGCTTTTAATTTCGGTACGTTGTTTTGGAAAAAGAACCTTAAAATGGGGGCGTTCATTAAGAGGTTAAAGTCCCTGCAGGTGGAGGCAGTTTCACAGGTTCAGACGCACAGCGAGCTCACAGACTGATGTCAGCGACTTTATCTGCTGACCCGCCTCCTCTCAGGTGTCACCGTCAGCACCCGGAGAAGGTTTCACACTCAAAGAGGAAAAACTGGCACGAAAATAGAATAAATATATGTAATGCGTGTAAAACATAAACAACTCTAATGCGGCTCCTACAATATGTTATATTTATATTTTTCTGCCCTTTTCTACTTTTTGAAATATCAACCTGTGTTCAATCATTTTTCACATCCTGTTCAAATCTGCTAAAAAAGATAAATATGTTAGGTCAGATTTTTTCAGGCAAATCAAATCAAATTTTCTTTCTTGTGATTGTTTGTATAAGATTTCAGTGCACACCTTCAGAAGCTGCTGAGATATTTCAGTCTGGACCGTCTGACAGAAGTTGGCATCGATGCAGCCACACTGCTGAATATCCAACATATATCCACTGAAAACCGAATAAAACCTTTAATAAAAACACACACGGGAGGCTGTCAACACTTTCTATATTCACTGTATGTGAAGGCGCTTCCTGTTTCCTGTCCAGTGGTTCTGTTCAGGATACGGACATATAAACAGATACTCCAGACATGTGCACACTTACACACACACACACTGGACTGGCCAGGTTCAACATGTCCGGCTCAGCAGATTGTGGGTCCAGCTGTCTCTGAACATCAGAACCGTTTGGATCATGTGGTTTCCTTCATGCCGCCTCGGTTCACGTGGCGTTCATGGAACATTTCTCTGTTGTATCTGCGCTGGCACATGGTTTCATTATTACTTCTTTAAATAAAAAAGGTGACTTGTTGATAGTTTTGAGTCGGAGACATGCAGCAAACATCCGGAACCAGAGTCGGACCGAGGACAAAGTTCTGATGGTTCTCTAACAGATGGAGCTGTTCTGGAGGCCTGCAGGACTGTGATGTACGTTACATATACATTTATAACACCGAGCTGCAGGATGGCACACTGTGAGACTCCAGCAGGCCGGTACTGCTCAGTCCAGTTAGTTCTTTACAGTCTCAGTCCAGAGGTTCAGTGATATAGCTGCAAAACACAGCAGAAAAACTTGAGCACCTGAGCAGAACACAAACACATGTTTCTGAACTTTAAGTGAGAAAAAGGTTTTAATGACTTCATTCTCTGACCCGCTGACATAAATCAGATCAGAGATCAGCTCACCTGTGAGGAGGTCCGAGGTCATCAGGTGACTGTTGGTGGCTGCTGAGTTAGCAAAGAATTGATTATTGCCAATTGATTACAGCTGCATTGAGTTGGTTTCAGAACTTTAGATTTGTTCTGGCGAGTTCACAGTTTAGAATTCGGACCTGAACTCCTCTCAGATGCATTTATTCTGACTTTTAAACAGCTCCAGTCTGCTGACGGCACCATCGTTTATAGAACTGAGATTAAAGAAACATTACAGACATTTTTATTCTTATGAATGTTATTTATTCATGTATCACAGCAGGTCGCTGGTGGGCGACATCACGTCATCATCAGTTTTAATCTCTGCACTTCTGTTTCATTCTTTTTGGAAACATAGAAAACAAATGTTATAAGTTGTCATTTAAACAGACATTTTTATGATAAACTAATAATTAAGACGGTTCTTTTGTGTTGAATGTGATTGTTCAAGTCTCAGGAAGGAAATCAGGCTTCTGTTCATTTCTTAAAGGGATATTCCGGTGTAAATTTAATCCATGGTCTAACACACTGTGAAACTGTGTTAGACTCCCTCTGGAGAGATCAAGTTAGCAGACCGCTAATTTACGGAGTTTTATCAACCTCAGAAACGACCGCACGACAACAATACACTGCAGTAAATGGATCCAAATATAAACCGCCACCAAAAAGCCACAAATAATGCTCAGAACAGCACCAAACTTCAGCAACAGTACAAATAGGGTCTCAGCACATAGTCCGGGGCATCTAACCTCCGCTAGCTTAGCTGGATTTCTACTGAACAGCTGACTAAATTTACCACTCTTCTGCAGCAGCTTCCTGTTGACGGGAAGTCCCGACGAGTCGATTACCGAGTGCAGTAGAGTTCCGCGGCTCATGGATGAAAATGTATGATTATGACTCCATGGAAAAGCAATCAAAGTTCATATGTGTCTTACCTGCCAGTTTATAACAGTTATTATCGAGAGCGGACAGGGAAAAGAACGGAATTGAGCATTTCTAACCGCACTCGGTAATCGTCGCGTCGGGACTTCCCCGACCCGGAAGCTGATGGAGGAGAGTTGAAGTCTGTTTTTAGCTTCCCAATAGAAATCCAGCTAAGCTAGTTTCACTGTGATTTAGACCATGGATTAAACTTACACCAGTATATCCCTTTAATTGTTGATTTGTGGATTGATTTTTCTGTAATACATTATGTCTTATTACATCATCGCAGCTTTAATAAAACTGAGGATTAAGAAACATTTGTGCAGCTAAAACTCCACAGACTGTAAGCATCAGTATTCATCAGATTATTCCAGCTCAGTCTCTTCAGGTTGAAGTCGTTTTCCTCCGCAGGTTTGGTTTGAACGTCTCCCGCTGCTCTGCTGTGGGCCTGCAGCTCTCCTCCTGACGACAGTAACGCCTCAGTGTGGAAGCAGCACCGCTCGTATTTAGACAGACGAGCCTGAGTGACAGTGCTGAGACCGCGTCTGCCTCGAGGTTAGACCAATAAAATAAAGAGTCGATTTGTTAGCCGTCACCCTGCTTCCATAACTGTGAGCGGGTGCTTGGAGACGCGTCCTGTTGCCTCTGTGTTTATAAGACATCACACCGTCAGGAACAGAACCAGCGTTTGTTTAGATGGCAGGAAATATAGAATATTCCTGGTTTGGCTGGACGGATGTGTCAGTGGGCAGATATTAATCTTTTATTAAACGATTGGAAATATTAGTCACACAGTCCGATAGAATGAAACAGTTCCACTATAATTAAAGTTATAAAAATAGCTGCGCTGAGCGGGTGTGAACACGTCGGCTTTCATGTGGTCGTGTATGTTTCTGGTGTTCGCTAATGTAGAGAAATGTTCCGCCGGCAGTTCGTTCGCCTCATTGAGTTGTTTAAACAGGACGAGCAGAGCGGACTCTGTTTACGTCATCGATGCTCGCTGCTCAGAATCTTCTCCTGTCCATGAAGCTTTGGACCAATCATGTGGCACCTTCAGTCACCTGAATCAGTGTTTCTGTGATAGCAGGATGCTAATCCTTGTTCCATGTTGTTATTAATAACACTGTTTTTTTAATCTTAGCCCACTAAGCTAGCACGTTGAAAGGCACCTGTGTGTATTTTACGATTGTTCTTTTTTACTTACGTTTGTCCCACCCGACGACAGAAAGTATCACCCATAACTGTTCCCTCATGAAACTCATGGATACATCAACAAAACGCCTAATTTCTACAGTTTTTTTTTTTACTGGTGTCTGTAGAAAATGTCCCTTTTGTCCAACGCACGGAAATGCATTTCTTTATGGATGGATAGAAACCACCTCATTAGCCACAAGTGAACGGCGAATTCTGTCTGTTTTTCGCCACTCCATCGCCACAGTTTTGTCCCTGCAGCCATTACACTGAGGAATAAGTCGTAGCTATATTTTGCACAGGTGATTAATTAATTTAATGCTGTTTTTATTTATTTAGTCATTGCTGTCTTTATTAGTTATTATTTATATTTTACCCATTATGTATGTTTTTACAACCTAAATAATTTTTACTGATTCATTTTGTTTTCTTTTCTTTTAACTATAAGTGTTTTGGTTCACTTTGGTATCTTGGTGTGATGTGGACCTGTGAGAACTTTGAAATTAATTTAATCCAATTTCATTTTAATTAAAACTTTTTTTTAGTTTCCGCTGTCCTGGGTTGGATGATGTGTGATTTGTGCCTCTGTGGTTGTTTTGTTTTTTTCTCCTATATGTGTGAGGACTCTATTGAGAACTGCAGACAAAATCTACCTCTGGGTATAAATAAAGTAAACGTGAACTTGAACTTGAACTTGAACAGAGAGAAGAACAGGACCGATAATGTTAGGTAAGCTAGCACACGGTCCTACAGTCTCTCTGAAATCCACCACTACAGTTACATTTTTCCTGTTGGCTCGCCTCCGAACACACACGTCTGTTCAGTGTTTATCATGTCGTTCAGATAAACTGAATAAATATCTGTGATATGATGGAAGAGACAGAAAAACCTCTGAATGTTTTATAATATAAATGATGTGTCACATTAAGTTTTCTCGTGTTTCCAGTTTGCAGCAGCTGACAGACGAAGGTTTCTCTGTTTACAGCTCATTTACAGCTTGTTATTGGTGAATTGTCCCTTTAGGACGTGAATAATTGTCTCTGGTTGCTTCTTGTTGTTTTCCTCTGAATTCAGCGTCACGTCAGCTGCTCTGAGTTACTGTGTGTGTGTGTGTGTGTGTGTGTGTGTGTGTGTGTGTGTGTGTTGACCAGGTGTCACTCTGTCAAACATCACTGTGATCAACAAGATGATCAGATTTGGTCTGTAAACAACAAACTGCTGCAGGTTACAGCCGCTCGTCGTCACGCTGACATCTGACTCTTTCAGGTTTTTAAAATTCTTGTACTTCACTTGAGTTTTTCCATTTTCTGCAGCTTCGTACTTTGTCCACTTCAGGTCTCGTCCTCCTCAGCGAGAGACGGAGTTGAGAAAAAGTTCCTGGAAAGCAGATTTCCTGTTTCCTAAGTTTTAAAGTCGCAGCGTTTTCTAAAATCTGTCACGTTGATTTTTCTGTCGATCACGACGCCGACAGCGGTCGCCATCGAGAGGCCGACAAACTGAATGAATGAAAAGTAGGAACACAGTATTCATATTTAATACTCTTCCTTTCGATCTCTAAATTGATAAGAACTGTTAAACTGTTAATTTCTGCAGTTATGATAATCTCTGTCATATGACTGAACCTGAACTAAACGCCTCGCTTCTTGGAAATGACGACATCAACAACTGCTTTTTGTTTTCGCGCCAGAAATGTGTTTTGTTTTTTTCTCCGAGCACTTAAAAACCTCCACCGTGGCCCGATGTGCCCCGGCTCTGACAGAAGTTCTGCTCCCCGTCTTGTGGTTTTCTCTGGGACTCGTTAATTGACTTGAAACTGGACCCGGAGCCAGCGAGCGTGCTGCTGTATTTACTGCGTGCCGCTCGGTCCAGATGCTCTTCCAGTGCCCCCTTTAGGCTAATGCAAGCCAGGACGTCCCGGTGGAACAAATTGAGAACATCCAGTCGGTGGTGACGAGTTTACAGGTTGCAGGTGGACCAAACAATGTGACACGGATCACTGCGAGAGCCTGTTTATAAGTTTCTTCATCGCTCACAGAAAAACGCCGCCCGAGGACGAGGAGAAGGAAACTCCAGCTCCTCTGACACGAGACGCAGAGCGAGAGCAGAAACTGAAGAGACGGAGGCTCAAACATGGAAACTGTGACCAGCGTGGAGTGTAAACGTCTGGTGGTGACCCTCGCAGGCCGCGTGGAACAGACGACTGTTCTCATGGAAAACACAAAGGTTAAAACACGGAGGAAGAAACAAAACGTACAATCAGACCGACCGCATGCACGTCAGCCTGTTTGGTTCCTGTCATGAAGGAATACGTTCGTTAGACTTTGTGACTGAATTGTTTCCTGGAACATGTCTGTGGTGTTGTTGTGTGTTTATTTGGTCTTCGTCAAACCTTCAGCTTCATTCACCAAAACATACTTTTAAGATTTTTTATAGGAAGTCCTCAAGTTTAAAGCAGACGAGCGACCGAGCAGGAAAAGAACAATAAACTGCTTTCTGTGACTGTTTTCTCTCCAGCGTGTCAAAGAAAGATTAGAAGTGATTAAATCCTGTCGTCTTCATGTTTGAAACAACGTCCAGACTTCTTAGGAATCTTTTCAGACAGATTATACATCAAATACAAAAGTTAGAACAGTGGAAACAACTTCTGGCTTCTGTCTTTAATGTGTAAAATCATCAAATCATCTCATATTTCTTCCTTTTTCTGCTGCCGTGCTGTGAAGTGTTGACGTTTAAAGGGATATTCCGGTGTAAGTTTAATCCATGGTCTAAATCACAGTGAAACTGTGTTAGACTCCCTCTCGAGAGATCAAGTTAGCAGACCGCTAATTTACGGAGTTTTATCAACCTCAGAAACGACCGCACGACAACAATACACTGCAGTAAATGGATCCAAATATAAACCGCCACCAAAAAGCCACAAATAATGCTCAGAACAGCACCAAACTTCAGCAACAGTACAAATAGGGTCTCAGCACATAGTCCGGGGCATCTAACCTCCGCTAGCTTAGCTGGATTTCTACTGAAAAGCTGACTAAATTTACCACTCTTCTGCAGCAGCTTCCTGTTGACGGGAAGTCCCGACGAGTCGATTACCGAGTGCAGTAGAGTTCCGCGGCTCATGGATGAAAATGTATGATTATGACTCCGTGGAAAAGCAATCAAAGTTCATATGTGTCTTACCTGCCAGTTTATAACAGTTATTATCGAGAGCGGACAGGGAAAAGAATGGAATTGAGCATTTCTAACTGCACTCGGTAATCGTCGCGTCGGGACTTCCCCGACCCGGAAGCTGATGGAGGAGAGTTGAAGTCTGTTTTTAGCTTCACAATAGAAATCCAGCTAAGCTAGCGGAGGTTAGATGCCCCGGACTATGTGCTGAGACCCTATTTGTACTGTTGCTGAAGTTTGGTGCTGTTCTGAGCATTATTTGTGGCTTTTTGGTGGCGGTTTATATTTGGATCCATTTACTGCAGTGTATTGTTGTCATGCGGTCGTTTCTGAGGTTGATAAAACTCAGTAAATTAGCGGTATGCTAACTTGATCTCTTGTGATTTAGACCATGGATTAAATTTACACCGGAATATCCCTTTAAGCTCGTTGTCTGGTTAATTGTTTTGTAATCTGTCTTTGTTCAAGAAGCTCAGACAGTTTAAAACAGAGACTGAAGTCCGTGTTTGTCAGCTGTTTCCTCACCAGCAGCCTGATCTCTACTGCACACTGCAGAGATCAGAGGGAAACGAGACGTCTCCTCAGCAACTTCCATCATCGGCTCCAGAGAAAGCGACGCGTCTAATTCAGAATATTATTGATTCAGACTTTTTAAAAGAAGGTAAAAGACCTCTGACAGTTTGCTTTTCTTCTGATCTGACACTTGAGAGGCTCCGTACAGTCAGTGCTGTGAAAAGTATTCGAAATTTTTGTCAAAGAGAGTCAAAGTGTTGAAATATTTCTTTGTTAAAAGTTGTAAAAATATGTTAAATGTACCAAAAGTCTCGCAATAAATGTTTCTAAGTATCAACAACAGTTCCTGACAGTGAAGCAGAACACTGTGTAGGAATACGGGCAGTTTAGGAAACGTAGTGCCGAAGGAAACGGCTCCAAAAGTGTTCAAAGTAGAGCGTGCACCTTCTTCGGTTCTGTTCAGCAGAACAAAGCCCAGAAGAAGAGCTGACGGTCATCAGCAGATGTGATCCTCCCTCCAGCACCGTGCAGGTTTCAGGTCGTTCATCGAGGCCGCTCCATCGTGTTTACAGATTATTATTCATGTGACACAAAAGTGCAACTGCAACCTGATTTAATGCTTTTTAAAGGTGCAGAGAAAATATGAAGACTGAATATCAGAACTTTGAGCAGCTCGTGTGGATCGCTGCACTTTGTCTGCAGGTCGTTTCTTCACACATCAGAACCTTCAAAGAGAGAATCACAGCTTCAGCTCCCGTCGCTGAGAGCGCTGATCCTCAGAGAAAGAGCTCCTTCTCTCGGCCCGGAGAGGCCTCGCGTTTCCACCTGAGCCGCAGGTGTTTGCTTAACGTGCCTGTGGTTTGAGCCGCCGCAGCTCCGTCATTTAGCTTCAACCCTGGAAATGTTGACTTTTGGTTCCGCTCCTCCCTGAAGCCCGGGGGAGAAGAAAAACCCACTCTGGCTCCTGAAACTGTGTGTGTGTGTGTGTGTGTAAACATGTCCCTGTATGTGTGTGTGTGTGTGTTTGATGATGATGATGATGATGATGATGGTGATGATTGTAGCCTATCACCTTCCACGGCCCTCCTTTCCTGTGACGCACTGTGGAAATGTGTGAAAGTGGAGCCGACGGTAACACGACGATGAAGAACCGCAGCGTGTGTGCAGGTGTTTCTGTGTTTTCACAGAGGATTAGTGAAGCCGCACGGCTGCTTTTACTCCAATAAAGATCGCTGACGTTGTCGTTTAAAGGAAAAGGTCGACGAAAACACACTGAACCATCTGGAGCGACCCGAGCTGCTGGGAGAGTATCGATGGAACCTCAGCGGAAAGAGACTCGGTGGATAAACGATGATGAATAAGTTTCACCTGCTGTTCGTTTCCATCGAGAAGTCAGACTCAGATAACAGGAGAGAGAAACACACACAAGCTCGACTCACTATGAAGCTACGCTGCTAGCATTGCTAACAAAGACAATAAGAGTGTGAGGAAAGTTAAATAGATTAAAGATTTAAAGTAATCGGCGGTGTTAGTTTTGATTTTTCTGGTGGTTTCATTGAGCTAGCAGGACTGCTAACGTTAGCTGCACGACTAAACGAGCCAGCGGTAAAACCAGCTCGGCGCTCGACTCTGACGTCAAACTGCCGCAGCTGGTAGAAGTGGAAGTACTGATTCAGCTTGTTTCCTCCAGTAAAGTAATAGATTACAGGCTCTGACATGTACTCAGAGTATCAGAGTAAAAAGTCTCCCTCTGAAGGACATTTGTGCTCAAAGCTAACTGAAGCTCACGTCATATTAATAGAATTCAAAGACTATTAAAGTTAAAGGTAGAATCAGTAGGATTTGTCCCAGCTGTTCCTGAACGCACCACAGAGACAGTTGATTGTTGAGTCTCATTCCCAGGACGTCAAATAGACACATTGAGATTGAGACTCTCCTTCGTCTCTCCTCCGTCTCTCCTTCATCTCTCCTCCGTCTCTCCTTCGTCTCTCCTCCGTCTCTCCTCCGTCTCTCCTCCGCCTCTCCTCCGCCTCTCCTTCGCCTCTCCTTCGTCTCTCCTTCGTCTCTCCTCCGTCTCTCCTTCGCCTCTCCTCCGTCTCTCCTTCGTCTCTCCTTCGTCTCTCCTTCGTCTCTCCTCCGTCTCTCCTTCGTCTCTCCTTCGCCTCTCCTCCGTCTCTCCTTCATCTCTCCTTCGTCTCTCCTCCGTCTCTCCTTCGTCTCTCCTCCGTCTCTCCTCCGTCTCTCCTTCGTCTCTCCTTCGTCTCTCCTTCGTCTCTCCTCCGTCTCTCCTTCGTCTCTCCTTCGTCTCTCCTCCGTCTCTCCTTCGTCTCTCCTTCATCTCTCCTTCATCTCTCCTTCGTCTCTCCTCCGTCTCTCCTTCATCTCTCCTTTGTCTCTCCTTCGTCTCTCCTTCGTCTCTCCTCCTGCTGTCTTCTTCCTTCTCCACCTCACCTGTCTCCCCTCCCTCCCCCTCCATCCTCCCCTCCCCCCCTCCAGCACATGGCCCTTGTGTTACCTGGCATGCGAACGCGGCCGTTTATTTTCTCGGGGATACGTTTTCTGGCGGTGGGTGCCAGAGACAATATTATGCTGGAAACATGCAGGTATTAACTGTTAAGATTTCAGATGGTCAAATAAACGGGCTCTGCGGCGCCCCGGCTCGGCCCAACAGAGAGGAGATTGTGTGTGAACGGCTCGCTGCTAATGAAACACATGAGGAGGAAGCTGCTCAATCACTAATAATTACTCCTCCCTCCATCCTTCTATCCATCGCTCGGGCCAGGTGATTTCCAACCACCTCTCTCATTTATCTTCCCCCGCCTTTGATTTCAATGTGACATTCATTTCACGCTCATTTCCTCTCAGCCGCTCGCTCCGCTGTGAAGGCCGGCCTTTCATACTCGGCTCGGAGCCACTAAACAGCCTCTTGTGCTCTGACCTTTAGCGGGCGACGAGCTGCCGGGACAAACGGCGCTCAGCAGGCCGTAAATGATGATGGATCTGTTCTGGCAAACTTCAGGCTTGAGTTACGCAGCCGTTCACGTCTGGCTGCATGTGTTCGGGTCTGAGGGCGCGACAGCAGATCTGTTGTTACGCGGAGACGTTTAATGACCCTCGAGGGTTAAAAGTGAGACGAGGTTAACTGTTGAACTGTTCATTAACAGTTAATTACTGCTTTAAGTCAACTCATTTACAAATGACTCAGTTTGAAGTTTACTTCTTCTCCGTCTGCTGTGCTGACACACTTCCTGTTATTCTGCTTCTTCAGTTCATGTCGCTAACGCTGTTAGCTCAGCAGCTACAGTGAAGACTTCAACTTAAAGGGACAGTGTGTAACAATTTAAGTAATTTATTAACTCAAATCAACATCTTCGTTCATAAGTAAGTCCTCATTGGTGTACAATTACCTCTGTCAACAATCTGACTCCTTCTTCTTTCTTCTTCTTCTTCCTCCTGCGCGAAGATGGAGGCCTACATGTCTTTCCGGTTTTAAAAAAAACTACGGACTGCCGAGAGGGACACAAAGCACTACGTGGTACTACGTAGAAAGGCTAAACGTGTTTTTGCTCAGAGCTAGCTTGACTGAGGAGGGAGCTCAGCGAAAGCGCTCGTCACCAACAATAACAATAACTAACTACATCTTTACCTCATTACTTGAATCAGTAGAAACACTCGACGCTGTTGGGAAAGAGTCCATATTTTGAAAATGAGTTTCTTGTCCGTCAGGGCCACCGTAGCTTCCGGAACGTCTCCAACGTCTTCAGAACGGGAGGGGTGAGCAAAGGAGTGTTGCAATGTAGAACCTCACAGCTAGATGGCGCTAAATACTTGATATATTACACACTGTCCCTTTAAAAAGCGTATAAATATCGTCTGTTCAGATCAGTTTGTGATCTCGAGACGTCTTCAGACTTTGACGACAGCAGACAAAGTGTACGGAGCCATCTGATGTGTTTTTAGTTGTGTTTCTACGTTCAGCTATCAGCCTTTCTCCGCCCCGACGTCCGTTAGTGGACGGTTACCTCAGAGACCTCACAGCTCAGACTGAAACTGAAATCCTGAATCTATCCTGCCGACTGAGCCGGGTGCTTAAAACTGTAAGAATTAGTCATCAGTCGTGAGAATAAATGTTAGCTTTTAAAGTTTACAGTCTACCTGTTTTGGTCGCCGTGGTTACAGATGGAGACGATCTGACTTCCTGTTAAAAATCAGCACAATAAACGCTGGAATAGTCAGTCGTCACATGTGCAGAACTTGCCTTAGAAACATCATGTTTTTAAGTTTTCTTCTGTATCACAGTGATCCAGTGAGAGTTGTCTGAACATCAACAGGTTCACTGCTAACAGGAAGTGCTAACAGCTAATTCTGCAAAGTTTTGAAGGAGTTTTGGAGGTTTTTTGGTTGTTTTTCACGTTTTAAAACTCCAGCTTCTTCATGATAATGACTGAGAAAACCTGAGAAAACACAATGAAAATACAGTAAACACAGAAATGCTGCCGGACGCCCGCGGACACACCTGGGACACGTTACGTGTTCCCTCAGTTTAAAGTCGATTATCCGTCAGTTGTTTTGGAGTTGTTGTTTTTTTCTTTTGAACATTTTGATCTCATGATATTTCAGCAAAATAACTCAACAATTCAAATCTGAATCCTGCAGTCAGAATCTAAAGGTTTTTTATTTCTAACGTAAAAAACAAACTAACTTACCTGCTTTCTGTTCAGTATTTAATAAACTGGTTATTTTATGTATTTGCAGCATTCTTCTTTTTCTGTTTTCTGCCAAATGAATGAAGATAAATCCTTCATGTGACGTGTTTTCTCTGTTCGAATTTGTTTCCTGTAAACCGCAGTGTGTTGAGCTTTCAGACACGTCACTTCTTTTTCTCTTTGTCATGCTGCAGATATATATAGATAATATATTAAGATATATTACGTCACGTTGTCCGACTGTGTTCTCTCTGTTCGCTTAGGTTGGCTTAAAGTTGAGTTTTTGAGTTAGCAGACAGATTCATGGACAACAAACATCTCTGCTCACTCTCCTCCTCCTCTTCTCCCTCTTCTTCTTCTTCTTCTTCTTCTTCTTCTCTGTCACCATAAGAGGATTAACAAAGAAGAAGAGCTGTGAAGATTTAAAGTCAGAGAAGAAGAAGATTTAGAAAAGAAAACAAAGTTCAGAAACAGCCGAACTCCAGAACAATAACTCTGTTTCTCGGGTCAAGAATGCATCTAAAGTACTTTTATTCTTCAGTATTTCTTCTCTGGTGAATGATTAGAGTAATTCCACCGCTGATGATTTAAAGTTAAATGTTTTTATGTGATGAAACATTTAAAAGAAACTGTTCAAACAAAAGAAAAAGAACATTTTGTCCATGAAACTCACCTGCAGTCAGAGTGATGAAGGTTCATGAACAGAAACATTTATTTATTAAAATGATTTTCTGTGTGTGTGTGTGTGTGTGTGTGTGTGCATGTGTGTGTGTGTGTGTGCGCGTGTGAGTGAACTGATTTATTGTTCTTCGTCATATGAAGTCATGAGAAATTATTAAAACAAAACTCAATATTATGAACTGTTTCGCATTATCTTTATTTGTAACAGTCGATTTTGATTTTTATTGTTGACATTTTTTTGTTGATTTGTAAAACTTTAATCAAAGTGTGTTTTTGTTAGACGTAATGAAATCAAAGTGTCATGAGGCCAAAACACGAGATAAATAAACAGGTGGAGGCAGAAAAACAATAACAGGACACATGATATCATCGCCTGTTATAAACTGAAGCGGTTTGAATCAGATCATCTTCTTCTTGTTTCAGCTGCAGGAGAAAAGCTGCTGTCACACCGACGTGCAGCTGTGACGTGAGGGCGCGGCGCCGCCTGCAGGCCGTGACGTGTCAGTGACGCATCCGGTTCTTCTTCTGCTGCTCAAATGCAGACTGAAACATCTCATCTGCAAACTGATCGAACTCAGACAGGTTTCTGTTCCAGCAGCGTCACAGAGGCTCTGAGGAAGATCCCACAACACCGTGTGACGCTGGACAGGTGGCAGGGTCCGCCACATGTAAACACAGTGACAGTAAACAATTTGTCGTCCTTTAAGGTCAGTTTGAGTTTGTTTGTTTAGTTTGTTTGGCAGAGAAGAAAAAGACAGAGTGCTCCTTTAAATTCTAGAAATGTTTGATTCTCATTTTTATTATCTCTTTAGCAAAAAGGAAATAAAAATACAAACCAGGTTGTTATCTTTCAAATAAGAATATATAAACAATTCAAATAAATTGATTCACACACACACACACACACACACACACACACACACACACACACAGTTGAGACTGCAGTTCTGTGATGACCCGCGTCCTGGAGCTGCACTTGTTTTAGTAATGATTTGTAATGGAGTATTTTTACTCTGTTGTTTTGGTACTTTTACCTTCATCAGACTCATCATCTGTCCCCTGCTGTCAGAATCCCTCCGGACTGATCGGACTGAATCAGGTCCACATGAACGTCGTCTGAGCCCGGTTCTGTTTGGCTTTTATTTTCTGATTTTCTTAAACTGTTTTTAATCTGCAATAGAACTAAAGTTATTGTTTTCAAGTAAAACGTGAAAGAAAATAATTAATACCACATTCATGATATTAGTGAGAAAAATAATATTAACTCTAACCCTAGAAAAGTCAATAAATGAAAAATAAATCAAAGTTATGAGTTCAATGTTCAGTTGTGTTCATGTTGAGCAGCAGGGGGCGCTGACACATCACGATCCTTAAGTCTGAACTCAAACTCACACTTTGAAAAAATCTGAAGCTGAACTCTAAACTGGAGTCATGTGAAGCGTCTCGTCGTGTGAAGCGTCTCATCGTGTGAAGCGTCTCGTCGTGTGAAGCGTCTCATCGTGTGAAGCGTCTCGTCGAGTGAAGCGTCTCATCGTGTGAAGCGTCTCATCGTGTGAAGCGTCTCATCGTGTGAAGCGTCTTGTCGTGAGGACGCTTCACTCTGAAGCTTCAGTCAGGACGAAGTGAAGCCCCTGCTGGAAAAAACAACATAGACCAGCACCAAAACACAACATATGCTGGTCTTGATGGTGACTGGTCACCATCAAGACCAGCATATGTTGTGTTTTAGTGCTGGTCTATGCTGTTTTCTATGCTGTCACACACACAAAGACTTTGAGTTTGTGTGCGTTGCATGTTTGATTTGACTGAAACAACAAAAGAAAAAGAAAAGATGCTTTCACACTTTCAGCTCACCCTGTCGTCTATAGACTGTCGTCCTTCTGATAGGTCACTTCTCTTCTTCTGCTTCTTCTTCTTCTGTGGTGTCACTTTCGCTCTCAGTCCACGGCTTTCTAAAACTGTGTACACGCTTCACTTCTGTAGAGACATCAGCGCACACACACACACACACACACACACACACACACACACGCGCGCAGGATGTCTTTCCATCGAAACTCTGACACTGACTTCAGAGGAACTTCTCGTGGTTCTTCCTCCGTCTCGTGGTGATGATGTCATCCTGGTTCACTTCTCTGTTCTCGCCTCTCTGTCGTCAGGAGGCCTTTTCCAAAATGTCATCAGCGTTCTGAGCGTGTGTGTGTGTGTGTGTGTGTGTGTGTGTACATTCACAAACACACACACACTTTCACTTGGACTTTACCTGTTGATGTTTCCTTTCTGCATTCAGTTCCATTTTCAGTAAGCAGCATTCTTAAAGGAACAGTTCACCCAGAAATGTAAACACAGTCAGAACTCAGCTGACACTGATTCTGGTGATTGGGTCGACTTTGCCGGGTTTGTTCTGTGTACTGAGGGACAGATTTTGTCACATGATAGCGATCCGACCTCTGATGGATGCAGTCATGACACTTCACAGGTGTGCAGCTGAGATAAGATGAAGGTGGAGTCCGAAGGCAGGTCCATGCAGGAGCGCAGGAAGTAGGAAAGAAGCCAGAACATCCCCATTTATACGGACCGGGCCAACATTTGCTTTACAGTCCCACACACACACGCACACACGCACACACACACACACACACACACAGTCACAAGGTGAATATAATACCTGCCCGGCTGTCACGGCTGATAAGTTTGACAAACACACCTGTGAGTTCATTCTCACCTGAGCAGGGATTTTACCTTTCATCACTGGGAAAATTACACAATCCAAACATCACACACACACACACACACACACACACACACACACACACACACACTCCTCCTCTGGCTGAACGGGGAATTCACCGTCATCGTCCTGTTCGGGCAGCTGTTGATCTGAGAGGAAACGAGCAGCAGCCTCCAGAGAAGATGGCAGCCATAAACATGTGATGTCATCAAAAGAAAAGCTTCATCAGGAAGTGCTGAAGAAGACCGAATGTTCATGGTTAACTCAGGCTACATTTAGTGGATGTGTTGGTGCCTTCAGGGGAACAGTCCTCTCCCTGAACCGTCTCTGGATCACGGATCATTCAGTCCTGCTTGGTAACAATAATCAGACACAGTCGGCTGTTTGGATGGAAAGCTAACCACGCTCTCTTAAAGGGACGGTCCACCCTAAAAACAAACAAACACATTCAGCCTATCAGAGAATCTGACCTTTGTAAATAGTTCTTACATAAAAGAGTGTGAGCAGGGAAAGTCCTCTGCGTCTGTCGGCAGGTGAGGAAAGCACAGAGCGGCTGGAAACTCCAACTACCTGTTTCAAGTCCAAACAACACACCCACACACACACACACACACACACACACACACACACACACACACACACACACACACTATTAACAACTATTCCCTGGTGAAGCGACCTCGTCTAACTTCAGCCGCTAATTTAAATTGTTAATGTAACCAAGAAGCACACACACGGACACCACACACACTCACACACACACTCACACACACACACACACTCACACACACACACAGACACACATGCTACCATCTTTATGTACTTTTGACTGCGCTGCATTTGTTTTGAAGCTTCAGTTACTTTACAGATTAATTCATCAATTCATTCAATTATGATGTTTTTATTATAGATTAGGTTAAATTACAGTTTGTAAAGTAATTAATATTCTTTAAAGTGATGATCTGCTGCAAAAGTTATTAAACACTTTGATAACAAAGAGATGTTAGCATGTTAGCATGTTAGCACATCCTGGTCCCTGATTGTGTTGAATGTGTTTTCAGTTAAATGTCTGAATGAAGGTGTGTTGTTACCACAGGCTGAACATATTTACAGGTTTTGTTCTCCCACATAAAATCATCATTAAACGTCCCACAGTTTGATTCTGAAGCTCTTCATGTGTTAAAAACAGTTAGCGGTTGCTAACGAGTGTCTGAATGAGACTACAGAGGTTGTCGGGGACATTAAACGTCCTCACAGCGAACACGGAGACTCATCTACTCACTAGTCCGTCTTTACAGCCACTTTAGTTACACACTGTTCTAACTCTGACTTTACAACTTGTACATTGATCAGTTTATAGAAAACCTGGATAGTAATTGTGCAGTAAGGCTCTTAGTGGTGGTGACGTTTCAGTCATGTGACCGTGATGTCGTCTGTTTGTAGCCTAGCATTAGCTTCTTACTGCTACACAGTTAATTCACACTACAGTGGTGTTATGACAAAACCTGTAAATATCATCAATTTGTGTTGAACACAGAGATTATTTTTCTGTAATAATCCAAATTACAGTCCAATAACCCCACAGAGGGTTAGAATAACAGTAAGATGATTCTGAGG
Source organism: Sparus aurata (assembly GCF_900880675.1). Classification (NCBI taxonomy): domain Eukaryota; kingdom Metazoa; phylum Chordata; class Actinopteri; order Spariformes; family Sparidae; genus Sparus; species Sparus aurata. The sequence continues at coordinate 2,080,396 of NC_044192.1, read as the reverse complement.
CATTTTTTTTTTTAATAGTAATACTTTTGGTCACTACTTCTTATTTTGACTGCGCTGCATTTGTTTTGAAGCTTCAGTTACTTTACAGATTAATTCATCAATTCATTCAATTATGATGTTTTTATCATAGATTAGGTTAAATTGCAGTTTGTAAAGTAATTAATATTCTTTAAAGTGATGAACTGCTGCAATAACTAATAAACACTTTGATAACAGAGAGATGTTAGCATGTTAGCATGTTAGCACATCCTGGTCCCTGATTGTGTTGAGTGTGTTTTCAGTTAAATGTCTGAATGAAGGTGTGTTGTTACCACAGGCTGAACATATTTACAGGTTTTGTTCTCCAACATAAAATCATCATTAAATGTCCCACAGTTTAATCCTGAAGCTCTTCATGTGTTAAAAACAGTTAGCGGTTGCTAACGAGTGTCTGAATGAGACTACAGAGGTTGTCGGGGACATTAAACGTCCTCACAGCGAACACGGAGACTCATCTACTCACTAGTCCGTCTTTACAGGCCACTTTAGTTACACACTGTTCTAATTTTCTGTAATAATCCATATTACAGTCCAATAACGCCCACAGAGGGTAGATAACAGTAAGATGAGTCCGGAGGCCATTTTTTTAGATAGTAATACTTTGTCACTCTTCTCTGCTTAAATAAAGTTGACAACAGTTAACTGTCAGAAATAATAAATAAATAGTTATTTTATAATTGATCAAACTTGTATTGATATTTTACAAACATTAAAACACCTCCTAATTAATTAATTAAGACATTGTTTCCATAAAGCTTCACTTCATGTTGGTAAACAACATCTTAGTAAATTTTCATCGCTTCTTAACGGTTATTTATTAACTGAAGACTGGGACATTTTAATTTCCTTTCATTTGTGTAAACTGTGTCACTGCACACACACACACACACACACACACACACACACACACACACACACACACACACACACAGGTCTTTATCTTGGGTTTTTCCTGGTTCAGTTTGTCTCCTATCAGCGTTATCTTTGTGTTACTTCATCCTCTGTTTGAACGAAGGTATTAAAAACGACAAAATCGCTGTTACCTTCTCATTCACCTCACACATAAAAAAGACACAAACACACAACATGTAGGTTAGAACACATGTATTCATGGCTCCGACCCGTCAAAATAAAGGTATAAATCATCTCATATGTCCACACTCAGTCAAGTCTCTAGAATATAACGTGAGCGCGTAACATTTTTTAAAGTATTTTTTGGGCTTTGTAAGGCTTTATTGAAAACATGACAGGAAACAGTTTTATAGAGAGGGGGAGTGACACACAGCAAAGGGCCCCAGGCCGGGACTCGAACCCGGGGCCGCTGCAGCGAGACAAAGCCTCCGTACATGAGACGCCCGCTCCACCAACTGAGCTAAACGGTGTCTTGTGCTTCATGTTTCTACCAACATCAGAAACATCTGAGGTCGACATTTATACCAAACATCTCATATCACATTTACATGATGTGATTATTAGCTGACTGTCACATCAGGAGGTGGAGGTGATGGTGGTGACGTCATAACAGCCAACAGCCAACCAGAGAGAATGCACAGTGGATATTATCAAAGACAGCTGCGGACATTTAATTTATTATTTATTCATTTATTTAAGTGGCACAAAAATAGGACTAACATGTACTTTTATTCTCACTTGCAGTGTCGTTAAAAGGAAACAAAAGTCATAATTACTTATATGGTGTTGAACTGTTACTGTGGTGAAAGTAAAAGTCACCTAAATGAATAGTATTTGAATAAAAGTCTTAAAGTATCTGATAGTAAATGTACTTCAGCATCAGTTAAAAGAAAATGACACATATATTTACATGTGTGTTGTGTACTGTATACTAAACTTCAGTACTTTTACTCATGTACCGAACTCGCTGGGCAAAATACTCTATCACTAGTAACAGAGTATTTTTCACAGTACTTTTACTTGAGGATACACTTCATATTACTTCCATGACTGATATTCAGTCACAGCCACACTGACACACGTCTCACAGCCTCTGCTCTGGTGTGAGTACAGTTAATTTAATCAAGATGCTGAAGTGAAATATGTGAAATCATCGATGATGAAACTCGTCGTCGTAAATCAAAGTGGAAACTGAAAACAGAGAGATGTTGTTGCTCTGGAGAGTGAAAGCAGGAGGAGACAGGAGACATGGAAAGACTGGAGAGATAGAGGGGGAGGGGAGGAAAGTGAAAGAGGGGAGGGAAAACAGAGGAGAGGAACTTTTACCGGAAGATGCCGTCACTCGAAGAATTTCCATGAAGTAGCACAAAACCCTGCAGGCACCAACTTCCCTTTTTTTCTTTTTATAGGCAGCACAGCTCAGGAATGCAGAAAACGAATGAGGTGACCTCACGCTCCAACACAAACCTCCCCACACGGTTTGTCTTTCCAGCAAAGTTTCTCTTTTAGTCATACTTCCTGGTTTATAACTTCTGTTTCTTCATAATATTTTGACCCTGGGCTGTTGCCTAATGTAGGATATTTTATGATGTGTGACATGGCCAAAAGTATGTGGACAACCCAATTACAGGTTTTTTTTTTAACTCAAGTTTTTTTCCCCCTCTGGTGTTAGAACAATCAACGTTTAATCAAAGTCTTTCATGCCACCACACACTGTGTAGATAAGATAACACCCTGCTGATCACTGACAGATGGCATGTTATAAAACGGCCCACTATTGGCTCCTTATCATGACATTAATGAAGACAACAATAACAGATGTGGCTCGCAACGCTGAACTTTTATTGTTTATTTTTTTTACATGCTTTTTACTAAATACTGAACCATAGATAGAAATGAGAGAGAAACAAAAAAACTTATGGAAAGAGGAAGAGGAAGTGCAATAGATAGATAGATAGATAGATCAATCGATAGATAGATAGATAGATAGATACATAGATACATAGATAGATAGATAGATGACCTTAAAACTGACCTTAAAGGGCAACACAATTTATACTGTTTTAACCATGTACTGCCATCTTTCTAGCTCCAAACAGTGTTCTGGGATGTTATTTTCCTCCGAGAACAGCTTGTTTAATCACTTGTGAAAAAAGTTTATATTATTACCTCATCATTATCGTAAATATTCAAATTTGGAGTTTGAATTTCTTCTCCAAAACTACGTAGTGCTCCTTTAATCAAGTTACATAAATCACAAAACACAAATGTAATAAAATACCATTTAAAAGCCAAATGATAAAGAATACCTAAAGACTAAAATAGCAATAGGTAATTCAATGAAAATGGTTAAAATTCAAATATGTAAAGTGAGGGGAAAATAACATTTAAATGTTTATATTGTGCCCATAATCACACTTCCGTAAAGTAAGTTGTGCTTTTATTTTGAAGGGTTCGCCGGGTATTTCCCTCCCCTCGTATATCCGGGTAGCTTGACGCTGGGCGGCAGGGGGCGGGGCACCTGTTGAACGTGACGGACGTTTACCGTAAGTTATGGAGAAGGCTGCGAGCGCGACGTCACAGCTCGCTCGCTGATTGGAGGAGAGTTGGGGGAGAGTGAAATATAGCGCAGAGGAGCGCGTGAAAAGCTTCAGTGGAACCAACCGAGCAGTCACCGGACAGAAACGGTACAGAACAGACGAGTCAACGTGATAATAGTGGACAGCTTCTCTACAGCCTCTGGTTCTGTTGGACTATACCGGAAAACAAGACACCGAACCGGTTCAGTGTGAACCTCAACAAACGTCCACAGCAGCTTTTTCCTCCAAGACTGTTTTTTTTTTGTTTAAACTTTAACGGTTATCTACGTGAAAGGACACAATGCTCAACCTCTGCCTCGTGCTGATTTTATCTGCCTCCGTGTTTTCAGAGTCGGTAAGTTGTTTTACTCACATATCTGACAGTGATTTAATTTAAAAACGTTTAAAAAACTTTATTTTGTTCCCCTGCTGGGTCTGTTTGGCAGCGCTAGCTAAAACACGCTACTGGTGAACACTGAGTATTAGCCGTTAACGCGACTCCGTTAGCTGTGATTTGTGCTGTCAACTGTTGGTTTGACTAAAATAAACAAAAAGCTCGTCCTGTGTTCGCATCACACGCAGCTGATTAATCCACACAGCAGCAGTGTTGTTAGCCAGTTAGCTTCAGGGCTACAGTACAGTGTGTAGTGTGTCGGCTGGTGGAAGGGGGGGGGGGACACACAGCCATCCACAGCCCGCTGCTATTATCCAGGATGGGGCCCAGATTGAGGGGGAAGCTGGCGAGTCACCCGAGTCACTTCTCCTGCTTCTGATGGCCCAATCAGTGGGACATCCGGGCTGCTCTTTTGACGTAAATCACTGTTTTTGATCAGTAAGTCAAAGAAAGTTGGATCACATTTGATTCCACCTCCCTCTGTTCCTCCTCCAGAGCTCCATGTTGTTGGGAATTTAGTGTTGTTTCCCCTCCCTGGATATGAATTGGAGCAGAAATGAGGGTGATTAGATTCATCAGAGTCCTCTTAGCATCTCAAATCATGTTTTGTCTGTTTCTCAGTGGATGTAAAACATGTTTTGTGACGACTCACTGATACTTTGGGGATGAGTTAAAGGAGCAGTATGTAGTTTGGGGCAAGAAATGCTAATCTCTATTCTGCCTGATCAACATGAATAAACAAACTCTCTGTTTTCATGACTAAATAAACAAGCTGATCTGAAAGGACAACACAATGTATTCTGATTTGCTTTGTTTATATATGGCGGACCCTGCCACCTTTCTAGTGTTCTGGGGACCTACATTTTCCCCAGAGAACAGCTTGTTTACTAATCTAGATTGTATTATTACCTCATTAATGTTGCGGTGGTGTTTTGATATTAAAATTCTGAAGTTCTTCTTCAGAACTACACAATGCCCCTTTTTTAAATCATTTTTTAAAAATTATCATGTGATCTGAAGTCTGTTGACTTGTCCATTTGTCAGTTAACACCCCACTAAATATCTTTCTCTGTGAATCACTGATTCTTTGGGGGATAAGTTAAATGTTGTGGAAAATTAAAGGCTGACTTAATGCCAAAAGAATGCATGTCCTGAGGGCCTTCTGTGAGCTGGAAGTGGTTGACTTATTTTTTTGTTAATGTTGTTGGAAGTTTTGGAAGAGTTTTGTGTGGAGGTTATTGTGACCCGTCCTGATTTGTCACTTTGGATTTTTCTGCGTTGTAAAGCCCCGGTTTGTGTGGGCTTTTCCATAATGTCACCTCATGATGTCCAGCATTTTCTGATGTTGTCATGTATATTACTGACACCTTTCTTCCACTGCCACTGAAGCCTGGTTTCTTCCCTAACTATTCATTAAACACAGGTTATTCAAACATGTTTGACTCAGTCCTGCTCTGCCTGAAGAACAGAATTACCAAGTGGTGGTATTATGTGTGTGTCTAGAAAGAAACTCATGTTTATTGTGTTTGATTTACTGTTGATAAATACAATATTGAACACATGGGAATTTACAGTGAGAAGAACACCAAGGTGATTCATTTGTGACACTAATTAGGGGATGGGGTTTTTAGTCACTATGATCAAAGACAAGTCATGTCTGTTAACATCATCAAAAAACGACTTATCTGGCGTGGAAGAAGGAGGCTGTCATTTCTGTCCAACTTCATGTTTTCTCGCTGTCTTGAATGCTGTGAGGTTACATTAAGTTTGAGTTTATTAGATTAGGTTTTGATTGAATTAAAGCGGACTGTTGGGCTTTGGCTGAGGTATGCGCTCTACCAAGTTCCATTCTAGCTTCTAATTGTGTGTCCTGGAGTGTTAATACAGGCCACCCACACACAAACATGCACCCTGCCCCCCCATTCCACCCAGTTGGTCAGTACAAATGGTGTGAATGGCAGTAACACACTTGTCAGGCCAGGATGGATGCCTGAAGCACTTGTGTAGTTTTTAAATGAGGTAGTGTTTCACAGATATGGCCATCGCCTCCTTCGCTGAGATGTTTTATAACACATGAAAGTTTCCTGTGTGGAGCCACAAACACTCTGTACTCTTATCCTGGGTTGAAGAGCTGAACTTCGTCTGCCTTCAGGCGTCTTCTCTCCGTCCTGACGGCTGGTTGGATCCTCCTCTCCTTTACTATCTGTTGCATTCCTCAAAGCCGTCGAGCTTCTGTTGCTCGCTCTGCCTCGTCTTGTAGTCGCCCCCTCGCTCCCCTCTCTTCTTCTTCTTCTTTTTTGATTTCCCCTCTGGAATGTGACCTTTGGTGACCTTGACCGGCCCTCTTAGGGATTTTGCACACTTGGAGGGATCTCAATAGGGCCCCGGGGCCTTTTTATAAGGGACACTCCTTTCCACTAGCCTAGCCTAGCGTGGATACACCTACAGCTTTCCCACCAGAATACACTCTTGTTTCTGGTACTTCTTTTAAAATGAGCGGTTACCCTCCAGGTTTCAGGTTCTGCTTCTTTGACGTCACTCCACCGGTCCCCTCTGTCCCTGTGATCAATTGTCCTCATGGCTTTTTTTTCTTTCTCTCCTTTCTGCTCTTTCCTTTGATGGATACTTAGCCTCTGAGCTATGACAATCCTTCCCTCCCTCCTTCCAGCCTTTTCTTCTCTCTACCCACTGAGGTCATTATTGGTATGTGGGTTTGGCGTTCCCAGCTAATCGATAACAATGTTCTGCTACCTGACAAAAGAGCGTGCTCTGAATACAAAAAAGGGCTTTTTGGGAGCCGCAGGAATCTTAGGAATGTTTTTTTATTAATGGACTCACTTTTTCAACAATCATTTCTAATTCTGGGAAGTTTGATTTAGCTGCCCGTGGTCGACCATTTTGAGTTGTTTCAGACGTGTAGAGCTGTAGCCGGGCTGAGACCTCGTGTACAGTTTTATCAGTTTGTCCAAAATAGACCAGGGCAAACAAATCCTGTTCTTCATGCCTTTTTTTTTTCCATTGACCTCAGCATTTTCTGCCCATGTATGGCAACACAAGTCACCACGAGTCCTTCGTGACAGAGTACTGGGTGAAGGTGAAAGATAAAAAGTACACCAAGTGTTTGTTTTCTGTGTCTTTTTATTTAAAGGGCACGTTAGAAAAGTTGTGCTGTCATTGGACAAAAGTCTTGCCAAACATTCTGGGAGGGTTCATTTCAATTAGTCTAATCACTTTAATTTACCAAATGTGCCTGTGATGGCAACTGCTGTGGTTAATCAGGGTTAAAAAAAAAAAAAAAAAATCCTCTTTGCCCCGAAGTTAATCCATGTCGCACCACCAAACCTCAGCTTGTTGCCTTTGGAGCCTCGGGGCTGAGTCCATTTGTTATATCTTGTGTTGTCACTGGTTTTGTATTTAGCTCCCAATCATTTGCACCAGAATGAGTCCCTTTTTTTTGAGGAAGTTTTTTTTTGTGTGTGTCTCTTTTGCATGATGGGGTGCACTGAAAGCCCCGTGTGGTGAAAAGAAGGCAGGGAGGGAAAGAGGGGAGCATGATAAATAGTATCAGTAGGATGTAATAATGGTTCCTGCATTGCTGTCCGCTGGTCTATAAAATCCCTTTGGGCCGAGGAATGTTGGCACAGAGAGAGGAGGTTTTTGTCCTTCCTGCCTGTGATGGAGAGCAGTCGAGAATCTGACTCCCCCCTCTCCTCCCCCCACCCCTTTTCAACCACTACATTTTCTGGCAGTTGTAACGGGAACTATATGAATACGTTTAGGGCAGAAGTCAACCATAACACTCCTCCTTTTCTGGTTGGATCACTACCATCCAACTTTTTTTGACTCTTACTGCTGAAACTGTTGAAAGAGGATGAAAGTCCCACACTAGTCTGTCCAACCTGAGGTCCTCCTTTGCTGCCGTAGCTACCATGGCCACCTGAGGTCTCCACCTAATAAATAAAGAAAAAAAAAAATAGAGATAAAACCGACATATTGCACCCTCATCTGTTGAGTGCTTCCAAGCATTTACCCATTGAAAACACCTCTATCTTGGCCATTTAATAAATCGGTAATCACAAACTGTTAATTAGTTGTTTCAGCCCTACAGTTATGATATAAACACATTTTTAACCCTTAAAACAAAATAAATTGATGGACAGTGTGTTCTCATTTAGTGCGGCAGCCTGGGAAACGTGAAGCTTAACACGCCACCGCTCCCCACCGCCTCCTCCCCCGGTCTTGAAAAGAAAAGCTGTTGTGGCTTTGTGGTGGACCAGTAAAAATATAGAGGGCCATGGCAGAACATGGAATATGAGCCTGGCTGTGTTTCCATTGGGAAATGTATGAGCGAGCCTGGAGGGGGGCCGTTTGATGTGGCTCCTGCAGCCCCTGCCTCTGCTGTCCCGGGACACCCTGTCAGACTCTGACAGATGGTTGTTCCAGGCCTGAAGCCAGACTGTTCGCAGCTATCAGCGCTGATGCACTCTGAGGTTTTCCCCCCCAAGCACAACAGATGTATCTGACTTTAAAACTGGAGGGAGTGAGCATGAAATATAATAATCAAAATGCTCCACCCTACGGCTGGAGACAGAATCAGATAACCCGATAATGTTGACTTAATGTCTCCAGCTGCAGTGTGACGATGTGTAAGGGACATTCATTAATGCTTTCAGAAGACAAATAAAGGATTTCTTTTGGACTTTGTGTTATAATGTTAGACAAATACAGCTGGCTTCATTAATCCTAAGTGTGTGACTAACATGGAAAATAACAGAGCTGCAAACCACATTGTTGATCAATCTGTCCATTGAATGATCGGTTGTTTCATCCGCAAACGTCAAAGAAGCTACAGTCAAATAATTCTGACATGTGCAAAATGCAAATTGATCATCAGAACAGTTGATTAAAAAAAAAAGTGTTTTATGTAGAACTCTTCTGGTATTGTATATCCCGCAAACACACACACACACACACACACACACACACCAGAGATCATACGGTGTTTTGGATGGTTTGAGGGCTTCCCCTCATTCAGACATCCTTCCTGACAAATGTGTCTCAATAATACAGTCCCTCTTTGATGTGGGTGTGTGTGTGAGATTGTGGGTGAGTGTGTGTGCACTCAGGGAAATGTCTCAGTATTGATGTGTGTGTACATGTGTCATGTTGTGTGTCTGCACTTGTGTGTGTGTGAGGTCTAACTCTGTACAGTAGACCACCAGCGACTTGTTCATTTTAGATCCACATACCTGAGCTGTGATGGAAGATAAAGATGTCTGAGTTTGTATTATTACCTCCATTAATGTTATAAATATTAAAATTCTGAGTTTGAATTTCTCAAACTAAACATTGCCCCTTTTGATGTGAGGAGAAGGAAAATGGCAAACATGCTGATGTATGGTTTTCCTCGGCCTGTCAGAAAAGATTACAGGGAGGTGTTTGAAACCTCAGCTGTATAGGAGTTTTACCCTTTAACACATCAGGACCCATGCTGTCTACATTTGATCTCCCAGGCTCATTTAAACATACTTGCAGTGCATATTAGTCTGAGAGTGGAGCTAGCAGAGGCAGCTTTAAACCACCTCCCTGCACATGAACCTGGAGGAACAGAACAGCGGTCCTCGGTGGCTTGGCCCGGACTCTTGATTGTGTCTCTGTGCGTAGAGAGCTTTGGCTCCACTGCAGAGAGGAGAGGAATGTGGCGGCTCACTGTGTAACCAAAGTCTTGGCTACTGAGCTGACCCACACAGAGAGACACATTCCTCAACAGCAGCAAACACGGCTTCATACAACATATCACACATGCTAACAGGCTAATCTGTTTATATTTCTTTGAAAGGAACAGTTTGGGGAATGCACTTTCCTGCAAAGAGTTAGAAGATGTGATACCGCTCTCACACAGAGCTGCAGTGACTAGAAGAAATCACATTTCTTATCGGTAACTCATTGTTTGTCATTTTTCAAGCAAAATGTCAATCGTTTGCTGGTTCCAGCTTCTTAACTGTGAGGAGTCTTGTTCATTTCTGACAGTAAATGAAGAGTCTTTGGGTTTTGGACTGTTTGATTGGACAAAAAAGGCAATTGGACGATGTCGCTTTGTGCTCAGGAAAACTGTGTAAAGCAGTCGACATTGTGTAGCCTGAACAATTAATCGTTCAGTCGTGGAAACAGTTGTTAGTTGCAGCTCTCCTGTCGTTGTAGTTTGGCGACCTTTGGACGGAGCCAGGTGGAGTCTGATTTTAGTTACTCATAATGTGACTCAGTTGTGAGTTCATGCATTAATATGTGCTGGATAAAGTTGAAGATTAACCACCAGAATAAAGACATCTCTTCATCTTGTGTGATTAAACATTACTGCTGCGTTTATCATTGTCAGAAGGAAATGTAAATGAGACACTCATGGTGTGTCTGGTGTCTTTCAACTTCAATACAGCAGATTGCTTGAAATGATTTAAAAAACTAACAAAGGCTCATTGTAATTTTTAGATTAAGATCAAGGAACTGTTGCAGACTGCTGTTATGAACTGGGAGCTTGACATCTACTTAGGATAAAGAGTCCAGTTAAGCATCTCCTCTTCAAAATGAATTGAGTCTTTGTGGCTGATCTGAGACTATGAATGAAGGGACAGTCTCACATGTCTAAAAACACTCAAGTATAAATAAGTCAGTTGTTTACTGGCCTGATTCATATTCACTCTTCTGCTCAGCCTTTCATTGAACACTCAGTTGATTTGTCTTAGGTGGATATTTCCTGTTTTCCTGCCCTTTTCTTATTTCCTGCCATTTAAAGCCTGAATCTGATCTTTCAGCTGATAATAACTCTCACAGCATACATTCAGTCTGTTGTGCTGTAATGTGTTTGATCTAAGGCAGCGATACGCTCGCCTCAGGGAGTGGCATCAAAGAGTCGGAGGAGCAGGGAAGACATTAGAGAGGCATGGTCTCTGGAAGAGTTCGAGTCGCTGCAGGCACTCAACTTATTTTTCCATCAGTCATGAGTTCGGCAATAACGAGGAATCATCCAATTGACATTGCGTTGTGGCTTCACCGACGGGAGGAAGTGACCAATAATAGCCATTAGGATAAGACCGGGGACGTTCCCTCAGGAGGCGCTCATCAAAACTCAATTAGGCTTATCAGCTGAGACTGAATCAGCTCTGTGTGCTGCACAGCTGCATGGCTGTTTCTTTCCTTTCTATGGAGACCGAAGCTGTACAGATCCAAAAAGTTTAACGCAACAGCATTACTCACTTCACTGACTAATGTTTGTCTTTGTGATAGAGAAACGACAGTCCTGCTGTACGTGTCAGGATCAACGCTGCTCATGTCCGTTGGAACCGTGCCACACAAGAAGGTTCTGTCTCTGTTGGTTTCAGGCCTAAACACACATAAAAACAAGATGCTTTAGTCACATCTGATAATTAGTAAAGTTTTTTTTTTAATAAAAACCTCACGTTAAGCGCTCTTACACTATCAGAGGGCAATGCCTCCCTCCTCCTCATCACGGGGGTCACCAGTGTCCATCTTGATCACCATTAATGTTTAACGATAATACATTGTCGGTTAAAGACACACCTTAAAGCAGGTAGGCCTGTTGTGGAAATGCAAATCCCTGCAGCGCTGGGCTGACAAACAGACTGAAACTGAGCCAACACATGTGTATGGAAAAGCTTCACATGTTGCCATAGAGTCTGACATGGTGCTGGTAGGTGGAAATACTGCTATAGATAGACTGGGTGTAGGTAGAAGGAATCTAGAGCTCGGCTGTCAGAGCAAAAGTGCAAAGGTGTGTGTGTGTGTGTGTGTGTGAGTGTGTGAGAGAGATCTAGTCAGCACTGTTCATGTGCATTTTAAAAAATATGGCAGTGGTTGGTTGTTTTCAGGATTGTGTGTGTGTATATATAAAACATGAGGACCAAACTTGTGAACTGGATGAACTTTAATATAAAACAAAGTGGAGACCTCATAATAGATCGGTCTTTGTGAGGCCCTTTGGATCCAATAAACCAAAGGCCTTGAACTCCTGAAGAGAAACTGTGAAGGTCCATCTCACATAAGTGTGTGTGTGTGTTTACATCAGGGGTCAGAAGTGCATCTTACCAGTAGATCAGGCGACACAATACATGGTGCAAATCCTGCTGGTTCAAGTATCACCCAGCAGCAGCAGCAGGAGGGGGAGGAGTTGAAAAACAGGACGGGAGATGGAGGGTGTGAATGTGGAGAGGCGAAGGAAAAGATGGAAGGAAGGATTGGAGCTTTAACCTCTTTTTAAACCATATTTTCCATTTGACTTTATTTATGCTGCTGAGGTAGACTCTGAATATCAACTCAAAGAGGGAAAAAAGGTTAGAAACCAACAATAATTTGCCTTTTCTTGAAAGGTCAAGAGACGTCGGACATCACAAAGAATAAGGAAGCACATTCCTGCGTGCTGGTGTTTCTTTTCTGTCTTTTCATACTTTGTACCTCCTCCACGCCGCCGTGTGAATGGACCAGATGCCTCTCTGTGTGTCGGCAGATGGAGGGATTGTTTCCCCAGTTTAATGAAGGGAGGCTGCTGGAGGCTTATCCCCAGTTACCTTGGTCATTGATATGCTCTTGAGGAGTCCACTGGCATTGTTTGGTGTCAATGGAAGGGACAGACCCGGAGGCTGGGTGGCGGGCGTCTTGACAGACTGCTTTTCAGTGAATGTGGACAATTGGGGGAACTGGAAAGTTTTTAGGACCTCCATGCTGAGATGGGCAGGATAAACAAGGACGGAGGCTAGACTGAGTGAAGTGTGACAGGACGGGAAACAAAACTTCTGACTTGAGTGTTTTCAGTGTTAAATCTGACCCTGCGTCATGAAGACCATTTCATGAGCCAAACACAAGATGCTCTGGAACTGATTTAGTCACCTGTAGAGTTGACAAAATTACAAGTTATCTATACTTAAAAGATATAAACTTCATTGTTATAGCCAAGTTTAAATGTGGAGATTATTTTGCTCGATCCAGTTAATCCAAAGCTGCTCACTGTCACTCTATTCAAACTATTTTTAAAAAAAAGTTTCCTTGTGGCCTGAACAATTACTTCCTTTTCAATTTATCTGTGGATTATTGTCTTGATTCTTGACCATGTGTTCAACTCAATTTTTGTCCACAATCCAAAGAGTTTCAGTTTCCTGTCAGAGGTGAAAGAAAGCAGAAAGTATTCACATTTAAGCTGGAGTCAACTCATCACTTCATCCATTATCAGAGTAGTTGCCGCTTTATTTGTTGTTCAGCTCTTAAGTAAACTGAGTCTTCACTACGTCCTGACATTAATAGATGGACAGTTGAGTGATTAATCAACAAAACATATTGATAATAAAACTAAACGTTGGGAATGTAGTATTTGTTTGGTTTGCAGTCCTGTACATTATCTTTTGTGTACCATATTAATTTTCATACTTGGGTGAACCTGTTTGTCTCAGTAGAGCTTATCTTGATATGTTCTCACAGAGTTCTGATTCACGTCCCGGGCAGTTTAATCTTTTGACTGATGGCCGATGTGGTCACATGATCATCTCGGACTGCAGCCATGTGTGTGTTTCACTTTGACACAGTGAGTCCAAACAAGAGTCGATTAAGAGTTCAGAGAAAAGGTCATCTGAACTGATGAAGTCTTTATGAGAGCGACGATCTTTGTCTGAGTTTAGGATGAGAGACGGAATTGAAATAAAAATGGTTTGCGAGGACATGCCAACATTTGTACTGACTGGACCCTTCATGACACAGACGGCGTTGTTTCTGCACATTGTGGTGCAGAACTCGATGAATCCATGAACTCCGTTCGGTTGGCTGAAAGTCTTTGGTTTGGCTGGAATCCACATCCGGCTGCTTATCAGCGGTTGCACATTAGGCAGAATAAATGAGGCTGTGAATCACTGATGGGAGGACAAAATGGTGATCTGTAAGTGGCTCATAAGTGGCTTTTAAAATGGCTGACAAATGTTGAGGTCAACTGACAGAATAAGATTTAGATTTTGCTGTTGTTGATGATGTTATAGTTTAAATGTCAGTCTTTTGGCTCCTATAACACAGTGTTAGCAGAGATGATGCTGACGTCTTCAGGATGTCCACATTCTCACATTAATGTGTGTGAGGTTTATCTCTCAGTTCTGCAGGATGTTGGGTTAACCTTATGTGGCCTCCCTCTGAACCACAGTGTTGCTGTTTGTGTTGCTGAGCTCATTAAGGCTGTTTGTTGTCAACACATAAGGTTTCATATGAGGGTGTGACTGTTTCTCTGTTTGTGGCGCTGATGCTGGAGCAGAAAATGTGTTTGGTTAAACGCCCAATGAATTAATTTATAGCTTTTTGGAGGGTTAGAAAAAGGTTCCTTGCTAACATGTACATTTTCTTTTATATCTCTGAGAATCTACTGTTCTATTACGCAACAGGTTTAAAGGAACAGTTCACCCAAACATGAAAATTCGGTTATTATGTTCTCAGCCCCATGATGGAAAATCTTCTCCAAAACAACTGAAGTAGCTGATGGAGAAGCAGCTTGTTTTAAAATCTAAAAAAAAAGAAAGTCAAATGGCTCCCTACAGCCCGTCCTGTGTAATCCACGTCTCCATAAATTCTGAGATCCCCAAATCACCTTTAAAGATGCTCTTCACACCTTTTCTTTTTTTTTTAAGATGAAATCTTAAGCTGCTAAGCCAAAAGCCCTGTGTGTAGAGGTTATACAGGCTTGTTCGCATGTTGAGGGTGTTAATAACGTCTTTTCAAATAATCGGTTTACATTTCTTAAACGAGTCTCCAGCGACCTCAGTAGTTGAGGAGAAACCTGCAACGCTTCCGAAATGTTTTGCAGACTAACAAACTTCCCCTGACTTTCTGTTGGCATGGGGGTTGGGAGATAGGTACTCGGTATTCATTCATGGGTGCACTGTTACCTTTTAAATCTGTTTTAATAAACAGGACAAAATGTGAAATATGAAAATAATTGTGTACATTAGCCCGGATCCCTCAAACACTTCCTTCCCTCTTTAATAGAAAGAAGTTCCAGTAGTTGTTCAGCGGGCAGCCATGACTGAGTCTGACGGGCTGTTCAGTCACTGTAGAATCACCATGAGAGCTGATTTCCATGTTGACTCAGTTACATAACCTCTGCTCCTTTCTCCTCACCAGTCTGCTGGTTCAGAGGCTGGTTGGAGTGAAATGGACGCCTGTCTCTGTCTGGTTTTACAGTAACAGACTAACTCGTCACATCTTCCTCCGTCTCTGACACACAGCTTTCATTTGTGTGAAACGGACGACTTCCTGTTGTGGCTCCGCTACGTTCTTGGTCCCATCCCATCCTGGCTTTACTTTCTAGGAGAGTATAGTAAAGATAGTAAAGATAGAATATTCCCCACATCTGATAGTAAACAGAAACCCCTCTGATCTGGGCTGTCGTAGTGAGTAATGGTGGCCTGTCGGGACAGGTCTCACTCAGGCTGAGAGACGGCGTGCTGTTGTTTTAGAGCACACCAGGCTGCAAATGGTGGAGTTTCTTTTAGCACGTCTCTCCAGGACACAAATGGAGGTCCACATTTCACCGTGGGGGGGTTTAAAGGTCAGAGGCAGGAGGAGGGAGGGGTTTATTGACACTGACAGGGATGAACATATTGGCTTCTCTTTGAAAATAACCTGTTGACTCATTACACAAACTATATGTTGATCTCCAATACACACATAGTCATTTTAAAATGTCTTATCTACAGTTTAAAATGTCAAAGTTTTGTCACCATAATGAGCTCTGGGAAATCGCAGGAAGTGATGATGAGAGTTTTTAGACACGATTGATTGATTGAAGCCACAGATATTGTTCTGTTTGGTGAGTGCAGTAAACGAATTGAAGTTTCATAACCAGCACTACTTCTGCTTGAGCCTGTTGGAGAGAGCAGGGACACACAAATCTGATTAAAATAACAAACTGGTGTAATTTTGGTAGAAAAGTGTTTTATGTAACTCAAAACTCTGACTGGAAGAAATGATTTCCAACCCAGAGAGTAAAACGTGCCTCCAGGAGTCATGACAAATCCTAGCATGCTACAATGAATGTGACTCACACACACACACACACACTCACACTGGGATGGATCCATATTATCATCTGGATGAGTGCGATTCCTATAATGTGACTCAGCGGGCTTGTGCCAGCACGCAGCAGCGCCAGATTCCCATCTGAATGGCAGCGAGGAAATGAAGAGCCAGCAGTCACCATTTTAAGGCTTAGGGTTCACACACACACACACACACACACACACACACACACACACACACACACACACACACCTCCCCTGTGTCCATGTATATAGTTTAAATGAGGACATAATGGAGCAGTGATCCTCAGTCTTTGGGTCGCTCCTATAGTTGCCGGGTTACAGGGAAAGATTGTGAAGCAGCTCAACTAATTAAAAATGAAAACAGATATGATTTGATTAAGAAACATCTGTGTGTGTGTGTGTGTGTGTGTGTGTGTAATTTGACACACAAGTGGTTGTGATGTTGATCACAGTATGTTTATAATAAAAGATTTCCTAAGATGAGAGTAAATTAAACAACACACAGAGCGCGGGAGTCCTCATCAGACCACCTTGTTACTTTTAGAGGAATCACAGTAAAATGGCCGCCCTCGTTTGAAGCCCTTGTGCAGTCACAAAGGGGCTTTCCCTCCTCCTCCTCCCCCTCCTCCTCCTCATATAGGCTACTTTTAAAAGGAGAGGCTGAGGGGATTACCTTCAAACACACATCGTTACTATGCCAAGTATTTGAGAACACACATAATGCTCTGAGGCCCCGACAGGCTTAGCCACCAGCTAGCCCTTAAAATTAAGGCTCAGATGGAAGTAATTATGAGGAGAACTCATGATGTCAACAGAGCTGTGTGTGTGTGTGTGTGTGTGTGTGTGTGTGTGTGTGTGAGAGTAAATGAGGATGTTGTGGGATGCCCGGGCATGTTTCCAGTGTGATTTGTGGTCAGCTTTTGTTCTCAGTAAATGGAAGGTTTCATTGAAGAAGCTTGTTCCTCTCTGGCCCTCGCGGCTCGGCTCTCTCCAGGATCTAGGTCTTCTTTCACTGCCGCTGCTGAACAAAGCCCAGTGATTGGCTGCCTCCCATCACACGACATGTGGACAGTCTGTCTGTCTGCATGTGATCGGCTCTGTTGTTCACCTCACTTTATTTCAGTCATTTAGTCTGTCTCTCAGTAGAGCGCATACCTCTGCCGAGGCCCAACAGTCCACCTTAATTCAATCAAGTCTAATCACCATGGTAACACTCTGCATACCTACATAACATGACTTGTTTCTTCTTTATGTTGATTATTTTGCTGTCTGACGGGATCAAAATGATTCAGCAACATAACGAGGTGTTCACTCACTTCATACTGTAGCTACATGCTGACGGTTGTCACCGCCATGGATTTATTGTGAAAGGAGACACAGTTTAATTTGTTCTTCTTCGGTCAGCCTGTTATCGCTGTAAACATCAGGAGCATGTTGGAGGTGTGACGGCTGCTGTATTTGTGGCGCTGGGATGTTTCAGTGTTGAAGTCGGACATCAGAAAGACTTTAAAGCTTTTGAACGAGCTACAAGTTCAGGACCTGCTGTTCGGCTTTTCTCACCTCATTTTACCTCCTCGCCCCTCGCTGATTAACTGTGTGTGTGTGTGTGTGTGTTTGTGTTAATCCCATTCACGCTGCTTACTGAGCAAATGGTCAATGAAATTAAGTGTAGTAATGTGATTAAAGGAGGTTGATGTGTCTTCATTGTGTTAATCTTCAGAGTGATTAGAGTGACGGTGGTGACTGGATGAGCTTCTATTTGAGCTTCTTTTTCATTTTTCATCGTACTACAAGAACAAAGAAATAAAGTCTTGGCTGTCTCTCAGTTGGTTCTGTTGAACTAAAAGCATCTGTGTGAATACTAAACAATAGTCGCAGTAACCACTACTGCTTTAATAATTAATGGAGTAATACAGAGCATTAGTCTAACACACAGCAATTTCAAAACAACATTTCAAAATAAAGGTCTCTGATCTTGAAGAATTCACAATGTAACATAAATCACATGTTTTGTTTCCTTCTCAGGACTCGTACTGACGTTATATAGAGTTAATGATTTAATAAATTTGATCTCCCAGTGGTTATTTTATTAAGATCATCAGTGACATCCGTCTTTATACTGTGACTGGAGATAACAGTAGCTGTGGTAACGTTAGTGATGCATGATCGATATCTACCCAATAAACTATCAGCCCGATATTATGATATTTATATGATTGGTCACACCGTGTAGTCCAGAGACAGAAAGGATATGAAGTCATCCATTATTGCTCATCTGACCTTCCTTACCCTCCCATAAGTTAGGAACTTTCTTAAAAATGCAGGTTGTGTGTTGTGATGTAGCTCAGACGAGTTCATACGTGTTTTTCTGCCTTTGGTTCTCCTGATCGTGTCTCTGAACAGCTGATCAGGACAACAGACTGTTCTCTGGTTTGTAGTTTACCTGCAGGTGTGACTGGACGACTATTTTCATTGAATTTGTCGATTATTGTCTTGAGTTGTTTGAGAAACACTGATCGACGTTTTACAGACCAAAGTCCAGGATGACGTCCCCAAACGTCCTGTTTTGTTGACAACTTTTTCTTCAGATTGATTAGTGGATTATCAGAATAGTCTCATGGCAGCACGGGTTGGTTCAGACTGAAATGTATCGGCAGATATCCGCTCCGCTCACATGATGAGTTTTAACTGATGATCACACTAAGCCCGACTGTGTCTGGTGTCCCAGCAGGTGAGGGAGACGGAGACATGGATGCCCATGAAGACCACACAGACGGCCGCCATGTTGACACACCATGACCTGGAGTCATCAGGCTCCGACTTCGGCTTCACGGACGACGACGAGGACGACGAAGACGACGCTGGATATGACGATTACTACGAGGACGACGTCAACGATGAGGACGAGGACGAGTACGATGACGACTTCTCCGGCTCTGGTGACCAACGTAAGTCTTCACAAATACTTCTTACTACTTTTTAATTTAAGTCTTGCAGCCGTGGAGGCATTCTTCATCAGGTCTAATGAAGAAAATCTTCTTTCCACAGCAACAACTGTGTCACCTGGACAGGAGGCCAAGACGTCCACCAAGGTGAGAAATTCTATATTTTGAGTTTGATTAAAGCTAAAACTGTAAAAACGACCAGTTATTCAACAGTTGCTGTGAACACTGGAGACCTTCCTGAAGCAGTTCATAATTCACATTTTTAAATCAGAATCATTTTACAGCACTGTGTCTGTATTTGACAGTGTTGTTTCACACTTCAGGTTCAACTTATTGACTTTGTGCATGATTTGAAATCTCTCCTTTCACCCTCAGCCCAATGTGAACGACAACAAGATCCCAGAGGTGGAGCGCCCGGTGCGGCCGACCGTTAACGAGGTGGACATCGTCCAGAACGAAAACGAAATCCCCCTGCTGAGGAACGGGGCCGAGCACGGCGAGGAGCACCCATCCAACGTCCTCATGTCCCACGCCAGCGAAGACAGCATCCTGAAAAAGACGGAGGTCCTCGCAGGTCAGTGGAAACTTTAAAACGAGTCGTTAGAGAATGAATATCAGGTTTAAAATGATCTTGAATGTTCGGCCTGCGGGTCAGAACTCCTTAGCTGCCTGTTGTGCCAGGACACGTGTGACTATGCCGGATCGCACTCCACTGGCTGTCTCTCGAGAATGTTAAAGGATAAACGTATCAACTGTTTTCAGTTGAGTAAACGTCAGAGGATGAGCAACTTAAAGTCTAACCTTCCTCCCTCTTTCTCTCTCCTGCAGCTCTGATCACAGGCGGCGCCGTCTGCCTGATGTTCGCCGTCCTCCTCATCCTCCTCCTCATCTACCGCATGAAGAAGAAGGACGAGGGCAGCTACGATTTGGGGAAGAAGCCCATCTACAAGAAAGCTCCCACCACAGAGATCTACGCATAGACCCTGACCTCCTCCCCCTCCAGACACACACCCACAAACACACACACCTCACTCCCTAAACCCCCAAAACCCCAATCAGTGCCTCATCATCATCATCATACCTCCTCCTCACTTTTCTTCAGCGGAGTGACACTCGATAACGAATCAGGAGAGAAGCCCCGACAACACAATCGATAGACTGACTCCTCCTACCTGATGTATGCGAATATTACTGGTGCTCTCTTAACCAATCGGAGGCTTTGTTGGTCCGCTCGTCTCTCTCTTTTGGACAGGGAGCAACAGGAGTGGACTGTTTCAGCTGCGGTACGCGGTGATCGTTATTTTTTTTTTATTTTTTTCTCTCGTGTTTTTATTCTTTTGTCCCCATGTCAAGAGACAAAACAACAGAACTTAGAACCGAGGACTTGGAGAACGTTTAACTCCTCTCTCATTGCTTCCCTTCCTCTCTTCTCTTCCAGTTAAAACACTAACACTGTGCAATGATTGTTGTCTCGGTACGCATTTACAGTCCAGTTATTTATTCTCCCTCTCTGTTCTCCTCCTCGTCTTCCTCTCAACCTGTTTTCTTGGACTGCAGCTTCTCACGTAGCAAAATGACTTTTATGTGAACATTTTTATTAGATTTTTAAAAAAAGAAACTCCTTGTAATGCAGAGAGATTTCAATTTGTTCCATTAACGATCCCTTCATGACGGGAATAGAGTTGAGCTCATGTTGTTCAGATTAAATAGTTTTCTGCTCCGTCATCCGTTCAAACTGATGTTAATAATTACAATATTTGTTAATCTTTATCCTCAAACTGGTCCAAAAAAATGACAGGGAGAGAAGAGACAGTCTGACGAAGGTCAGGAAATATTTGCAAATCATTTCACAGTGTCGAGAGATATTTCAGTTCATGTTCTGTGAATTTTCTGATGCAGCAGAGTTTATTAAAATGACCTTAAAAGACTTTTTTCTTTAAAACTTCTGGCATGTTTTGTATCTCTTCATGTGGGGAAAATCCCTGCAGGCTGGCACGTAGCACCACATAAGTAAGCTAAACTAATCTGGAGGAAGAATTTGCAAATACTGTATGACCCAGGTCAAACACACACACACACACACACACACACACACACACACACACACACACACTTGCATTGCAGTGTTGTGCTCTGCTGCCTGTCTTGGAGAGCACTTCAAAAGATGTTTTACCACTATAATAATTACCGCTGTGCCTCCAGGGTTTGTTTTTCTGTTATTATGATGAACTCGACTGGAGTCAGACCAACATGCTCCTACAAGGTGACACACCTACATTCCTCACACACACAAACACACACTCACACAGCTCGATCACGAAGACTGTAGCTGCTGAACCTCTTACGCAGTTCCACTCGAGCTTAAAGGTGCAATATGTAAGAATTTTACATTCAGAGATCAAAAAATGAACGCCGCTCTCTCTCCTTCCTCGTCCCAGAGGTCCACAGCTCCTGAACACCAACACTTCAGTGCTCCGAGCTCTCAGTCCAGACCGCTAACTGCATCGCTACAGCTAGCAGCAGTTAGCGGCGGTTCTGTTGATTCACTGCCCCTTAATTCTTTGTTATTCAACATGTGGCCAGTTCTTACATATCGCACCTTCTAAAGGAATAGTTTGACATTTTGGAAAGATGATTGATGCACTCTCACTCTGTTGATTAAATATGAAGCTACAGTTAGCTTAGCTTAGCTTAGCTTAGCTTAGCATAAAGTCTGGAATCGGAGGGGAAACTGCTAGCCTGGCTCTGTCCCCCCAAAATGTTGAAATTGAGTTTCCTGGTTGCACTCTTTAACCTCACTAATGAGGCTGTGAATGCTTGTTTGTTTAATCCTGCAAAGAGCAACGTGTACAAATAATAATCTGCTGTTAAACAGGTTTAAGTACCAAATTATTGAAGACAGATGAGAGTGATGTCGATCCTCAGAGAGTAAAGAAACTTACCTCCCTTAATGTCAAACTTTGAACTTTAAGCTTTCCACTAACTTGTGAAAACTTTACTATTCATGAATCCAGTAGATGTTGGGACTATTTGTCCAATGAGAAGAAAGTTGAAGCTCTGATCGGACAAACTGGTAGTTTTTAGTTCTTTCTGTGTTCTTGTGTTTTCAGCCGTGGGGTCGATGCTTTTCTCAATAAGCTACAACGACAGTTTTTAGTTTCATATTTTCCTTCTGGGGTCTACGAGCTCTCACTGAAGCCACCAGCAGGTTTCATGCTCACATTTCTTCGCGGCACACAGACTGATCTACCAAGGATTTGTATATAGTCATTAAATAAACATTTAAGAAAAAAAAGAACCTGAAGAAATAATAACTTGGTACTTAGCCGCATCCTGGCAACAAAAAATATCAACCAAATATTTAAATGCCAAATTGTTTTTATTTTTGTTTTTCCTCCCATCAGTACGTTCATGTGATTTACTGTAAATGAAAACTGTTTGATGCTAGCAGTAACACTAACTCGCCTGCGCTCGTTGTTCTCCACTAGATCAACTTGTTCCCTTTTTTTTGTTTTTATTTTTTATTATTAATTTAACTGTCAAATTATTTTATTGCCTTCTTTCAGGTTGGGGTGTTTCCCCCTTTTTAAGCTGTTGTATATGTGATTTTAAAAGTTTTATATACACTAGTTTGAGATTTTCAGAGGCAAATAGTTTTGAAACTTTTTATTTTGTAAGAGTTTCTATTATCTTTTTAGACTTTTTTTGTTTTTTTTTTGCTTTTGTATTTATGTTTGTGTTTGTAGAAGGATTGCTTCTGTGGTTGGTGTTCATCTCGTTGTTCAGGGGATGTTGTGCTGATGAGCCGTGTCGTCGGTATCAGACCGGGCTGATTACTAGTTGGAGCTGGTTCACTTATTTTATTTTATCTTTTTATTTGGAGCCAAAACGGAGCCAGATTCAAGGTCCCTGCAAACACCAGCTGCTCCCAGTTATTGAAACATCTCGACGCTGGTTCGAGGTCTTCACCTCCCAGGAAACAAAACAATGTAATCAAGTAAATACAGAAACTTGTTTCCTGTGAGCGTATCAGCCGACCTCGACCTCAGACTGAGGAGCGACTGATAAGATTTTGAGTCAAATTTAAACAAGTGAAACAATCCAACGTGTCTTTTTAAGGGAGTAAAACTGTTCCAGGAAAAAGTTATGAAGTGTTTCGAGTAGTAATCAGCTCCGGTCTGCTGGGCGAGCATGGGAGAGAAACGTATGTTCTGCTGCTTAATGTCACAAACACCACATGTGAATCACCAATGGAGTGGAGAAGCCAATGAATCATTGGTTTCTGCATGCAGGTTCTGATTTATTATTGGAAATAAAGCTATTTTTATGCACATTAACATTTTAAAGTCTTGTCTTTGTCCTTTTTTTGTTTAAATGTGTTTCCTGAGAGAGAGAAAACACTTCATACAGTCTGTAGACGAGTCGCAATAATGAAAATATCAGTTTAACCATTATCAGAATATCTCACTATTTGGTTTGTTGGAGGTGAGCTGTGGACCCAAAGTTACTACAGGCTCCATAAACAAATTCCTAAACTTCTACTGAAGAAAGTCGTTATTTTATTTAGTCTATTTAATTATGTTTTTCCTATAATCCATCTGCTGTCAAGGCGTTAGAAGGTTTAATCCATGATGAGCGACTCTGGTCCCCCCTTCAGTCCCCACACCAGTGGACTGGTCCATCCTACTGACCGTTTGGTTGTGTTGTAGGAATTTGTACAAACTGTTTGTATCTGAAGTTGTTGAATAAAAATAAATAAAATATATAATAATAATGAATAAATACATGAAAATGAATACAAAATAAAATGAATGAAAATAAATAAATGCTCAAATAAAATAAATGATAAAAATCTAAATTTAAATATAAATGAATACATTCAAACTAAAATTAAGTTGGTGCAGCAGAAAAACGGAGGCAGCAGGAGGAAAACAGAAAGTTTGTGTCAAATCTACAGAAGGTGACGAGCTTTTTCACGGCGGCCATTACTGATGACATCATCAGGAGACAGCAGGAAGTAGCGGGAGCTCCTTGTGTTAGCACTAGCGGATATAATGGATGGATATAAATTGATTCAGAAGTTATTAGTTTGTTTGTCTTCTTCACTGCAGCCTCCTTTCTTCTGTCAAGTACAAGCAGCTAACAGCTAATGAGGCTAACAGACTTTAGATTTGAATGATCTGCAGAGTAACTAGAAAATAAATGAAGTAGAGAATAAGCAGAATATTTATGAGGTGTGCTGGAGGAGAACATAAAGGAGGATGAGATGGAAGTTAAAGCAGCTCAGACTTATTTTCCACCACTGAACTCGGCGTTGTGCGTTCGACGCCTCGTCACGACTCTCTCAGCCCTTTGACGAAACATTCCAGGTGTCAGATTTCCTCCATTGTCCCTCGTCTGCCGGGCTCACCTGTGTGTTTCTGTCCACTGTTTGCTCTCCAGGACACAAAGACAAAGACAAAGGACGGACGGAGGAAAACATTTCATATTCACGTCCGATATGAAACGTTTCATGAGGCCGAATCACCGGCCTCTGAAATATTCTGCTGAGAGGTGAATAACTTTAAAACAGAGAGATTTAAACACATGAGGTTCTCAACAGAAGTGTGTGTGTGTGTGTGTGTGTGTGTGTGTGTGTGTGGGTGTGTGTGTGTATGTGTGTGTGTTGTTGACATTCATACAGAACCAACAGACAAGCTGCTGCCTGTCCGTCTCTGCTGCTGGGAAAAACACACTCACAGGTTACCAAACACTGACGAATACAGCACACACACACACACACACACACACACACACACACACACACACATTCCAGCACAAACCGATACTCATACATCATCTTTCACTCCCATTTCACACACACACACACACACACACCTGGATTCATGCTCTGGGTAACATGAATGTCCGTATAAAATATGGTTCCGGTCCAGATTGTATCCAGATAAGATGCTGACATTTTTTTTTGCTGGGTTAGCTTAAAGAAGCACACTTTTGACCAGCAGGCGGCGCCGGAGGAATCGTGTCGGGTCACTTTTATATCAGAAGGTTCTTCCTCTGGGGACCACGAGCCTGAGATGTTTCATCTGAACCATCGTGGTGGAGCGACAAACAAAAGTCAGTCATCACACATTCTTTACTTATCACTGTCTGCTTTAACACACACACACACACACACACACACACACACACACACACATTTATGGGAATTTCCATAACGTGTTGCACCAGGCAGTGATTTTTTTCTGAAAGCACCTCGATCGTTTCACTTCATTCAGCATCTCAGAGAACATTTCACCGTCTCTTTGTCTCTGCAGTGATTTGCTTTTATAGAGACAGAAACAAGAAGCTGGAAAAGTTATAATAAATAAAATAATGTGAAATGATCGGAAGTGTTAAAGTGTTCTGTTGTCTTCTCAGCAGTGTCAGTGATGGTGGGCTTCAGTAATCCTGCTGCTTCTCTAACAGGCTGTTTCTAAATCAGTTCTAAATTAAATTATTTCAAAAAGAAATGACTAAATGAAGTCATTCACTCACAAATCCACCGTGTCAGGTTTGGTTTCGGGTTAACAAACTCTGTCATCACTTTGTCACCAGGATTTTATAGAACCACATATTTCAGAAAATGCAGTTTGTGAGCTGAAGCTTGGCGGGTAAACTCGTCACCATGGCAACGTGACGAACGTTAATTCCATATTTCTGATCTGAGCATAAAATCCAAAGTAGAATAAAAAATGATAATGATGAGCAAAATATGAAATAACAAATCTTTTTTTTATCATTTTCTCATTTTGAATATCAAATAAACAAAATGAGACACGGACCACTAAACTTCGCTTCTTCCCTCTGAATGATGTCGTCCAGCGTCTCCGTCACACTCACATCTGTATATGTGCAGACTGTACAGATGTTAGCTGCCAGCGAACAGCCGGACTGTGATTGGTTCGAGTCCTCAGCAGCCGTCTCTGCAGCGCCCCCTTGTGTCTCGTGGCGTCTGATGTTTCCCGGTTCAGCTGAAATGAAGCAGACTCGGTTCTGCGTGGCGGGATTTGTTTATTCAGAGTGGTTTATTCTTCTCTGATTTCTGACCGTTCTGTCTCTCTTTCTCTCTCCACGTTCCCCTTGTCTCTGTATTTACATGAAGTCGACTCGTACTCATGTTCAGATATGTTGGACGCGTGCCGACGTGTCCTCGCCTCAGTTCGAACCACTTACGAGCGCATCTGTTGGCGTGCACGTCAGACATTTGCATGGCGCTCGGTGTAAACACACCTCGGGCCGCTCTGTGCTCCTGTTGTTCCTCCTTCACTCTCTCCGTCTCTGACTCAGAACCAGAAGCTCTGCTGCTGATCGGACAGGTTCAGACATGTTGGACGTTCAAAGGGAAAACTTATTTTTAACCATTTTCAACCTCGGTCACATCAGAGTCATCTGAAAGTTCCCAGCATGCATCAATTTGACTGTTTCCTTTTGATTTGCGTCCGCACTGATGTCTTCCCTCTTCCTGGTTTCCTGATTTGAATGTCAGGAGGAAGTGAAAGGAGGCAGCTGTCTGTAAAACCAGCTTCATGTAGTTTACTGTTCTCTGCTGACCCTGAAACTCTAAAAAGGAAACTGACCTTTTCAGCTGATGTTATCTCGAGTCCTCGCTGTTTGTGGTCGATGGTGTGTGTCCACATTTGCATCTACTTTTTCTGTCAACTGACATTAAAACAGGTCATCAGTGGAGGGATTTCCCCTCAGACGTTTCGATGTGACAGTCGTTGACCACATTGTATTTCTGTGTGAGTGAAGATGATCTGCGTCTCTCTTGTTGTTTGTAAGGTTTATATTTATATATTTAACTGGACATCATGTCATAAATGAACGTCAGGTGATGTTGATGCAACGAGTAGAATAACAACCACATCAACGCTCTTAATTGGATTCAGGGAAGTGAATCTCGTTATCCAGCGTAGCGTCGTCACCGCGGTGGTCGTCCTCAACCTTAAAGTGTTTTTCTCTTGTAACTTGAGTCATAAAACATAAAATCTAACAGCTGGTTTGTTTTCGTTGAGTGTGTGAGCTCAGCAGACAAACACAAATATTAAACATGCAGCTTATGAAGTCTGATTCCAATGTTTTCACTCATTTTGATTGTTTAAAAGGCAAAAAAAATATCTGAATGCTAGTTAATACAAATGAGGGACCAGACGTAAACACAGCGAGATAAAACTGCAGAAAACTGAACGAAGAGAAGTTAGACGTCTGACTTCCTGTCCACAGCCTCATGACACCTACAAGGTGAGGATGATGAACCTGTTAGCTTTAGCCTCTTCTGTTAGCAAGTGACTATTTAAAGGATAAGTTCACCCTAAAATTAAAACTCAGTCATCATCTCCTCCCTCC
Organism: Sparus aurata; assembly: GCF_900880675.1. Lineage (NCBI taxonomy): Eukaryota > Metazoa > Chordata > Actinopteri > Spariformes > Sparidae > Sparus > Sparus aurata. The sequence goes on along the minus strand of NC_044192.1, from coordinate 2,053,059 downwards.
ATGCTGAGGGAAAGTCAGGAGAAGTTTAGTAGTCCACATGAAACGTAAAAACAGAACATCAGATGGCTCCATGATTCACGTCACCAGTTAACGTTATTTACACCCTTTTTTCAGGATGATATCTTCAGTGTAGCCTCTGAGCTAAAAGTGTTAGCATGTCTTCACACGTCAGTTTTGGGATCAGGGGGAGACTGATCACAGCAGACGAGCTGTATGGAGCCATACGATGTTTTTTTGGTTTGTATCTCTGTTTTAAATCAAGTCTCCAGCTGCTTCAGTTGTTTAGCAGAACGCTGCAACTCTGTTTTACTGAGAAGCTCCAGAGATGTTCTGTGGTGAACTGTTCCTTTACATTTTACAGGATTCTTGAGTCGGCATGAAACTGTAAAAGCCGCCTGAGAGAACGTTTCCAACCAACGCGTGAAGCTAATATTAGCTCAAGCAGCTAACTAGCTACAACTAGTGACAGCTGTCAGATGTAAGAAGTTGTTTGTGTCGTCGGTCTGAAGTCATCTGTTGTTTCAGAAGTCACTGAAAATCTTGTATGTTTGTATTTGATGTAAAACAATCACAGTACTGATTAATTATAAGAAGAATTATAAGATTATATTAATTATAAGAGTTACTAATCGATACTTTTATAACACAGCGAGGATTTAAACACTTCACTTGCACGTGAAACAAACTGACTTTTTTTTAAATTCTGAGGCTTTTTGAAGAAGAAGAAAATCATGTCGGTGACGTTTTTAGTGCTCAGTTTGATGTAATCGTCTTTAAAAGTGTCTGTACGCGACCGGAGTGAGACCGCTTCACAGATCACATCACACAGACACGGAGGAAGCCGGGGGTCTTAAATCTGTCAACACCTTCACAGAGGTCAGAGGTCAGGTGACGAGGGATTACAGGAAATGAGGCTGTGTGTGTGTGTGTGTGTGTGTGTGTGTGTTTGCCCAAGTTAAGGCTTTACAGGCGGATGTTTAAGTGTGTGAGCCGTGTGTGTGTTTATGAACGTGACTCGCTCGCTGCTCCGTCACATCAACATTCAGCCTGCGTTAACCTCCGTCTTCTGGACTTTATTTCCTCCGTGTTTGTGTGTTGTGTTCACTCTGGGTGACACAGACGCCTCCGCTGTTAGTCTGAATACTTTGTACTGTTCAGTTCAGTTCTTCTGACCTTTTGTAACACAATATGCAGAAACACATTGAGGCGGTCGCTCGTCTCTTAGATACAAACTAACCCGGGAACTCTACTGGTTGCATCCGTCCTTCATCAGTCGAGCCGCCGACTCAACGCTGTCGCACAGCTGGAGCTGAGAGACTTGAGAGGAGTTCCCGCGATAATTACAGAATCACGCACGAGTGCAGTTATACATGTTATAAACACAACAACACACAGACTAAAGGCGAGTGTTCCCAAACGGACGATAGAAGAAGCGCTTGGATTTATCTCCTCTTTGAGATTTTTGTGCTGGAGTCAACAGGAGGGTTTTATTCTGAGATCCACCACTGAAGAAGTGGTGGATCTGCTCCGGCAGAGTCCAGACGAACGCAGCGGAGCCGGTGGACGTAAACACACATAAACTAATGTGATCAGAGACGGACCGAACACGGATCTAGTGGAATTAGAAACGACTGTAAAGCTTTGTTATTAAACCAAATAAGGAAATGGAAAGGAAAACGCCAGAGACGTCTAACTATAAAGAAATAAAGTAATCTGGAGGTTTCAAGGAGGCAGTTTGTCACATTAACCCTCCATTTAGTGTAATTTATAAGAAATGGTCAGAAATTGAAGGTCGCCTCTGACTTCCTGCTTTGTTGGCGTCATAATTACCACTGAACAAGAAACCCAAACGTGGGTCGCATTAAGCTGCTTTCTCTCTCGACCTCTCAGGTTTATTTCTGTGGTATATTGTGGAGTTTTACAAGGAGGTGAGGAGGCTTCTTCCTGTCCAGGTGCTGAGCGAGGATAACCATATTTAACACAACATGTCACGGCTATGTCACTAGTTTTATCTGCGTCGTTTCTATGCATCCTCTTCGTTGTCTTTGCACACAGCTGGGCAGCGCGGTCCTTCACCCGCTGAGCTGCAGTTGGCTGTATCAGCCCTTGCAGTCACCTTGAATCGTGCTTTCAAGTTATCTTTAGTCTCGTCTTTCTGTGTCCTACAGTCACCACCTGCCTGCACAACTCCCTCGCCATTATCTTCACCTCCAGCGTCTTCAGTAAACCTGCTGTTATCCTCCACATCCTGAGTCGGGTCGACACGTATAGGCTCACCTTGTTGGATTGTAACAGAATGTGGAACTGTTCCTTTAGCTGGTGCGTCTGCAGTCATTTATTCTCACAGTCATTTCCTCGACAAAGCCTCGGCTCTTTGTTTCCATTCACTTGGTGCTCGGAGCCAGCGACCTTTTAGGTTTTTCAACAGTGACGATACGAAGAGAAACAAAACATGAAGTCAGGTGCCTTTGAAACCATGTAGTCCTTTTGTCCTTGGCTCATACGGGAGTGTGTGTGTGTGTGTGTGTGTTAGTGTGTTAGTGTGTTCATTATGGGAACACACACCGCAGCTGCCGGCCTCCCTGACTACCAGCCACCAAACAAAAAAAATTCTTTTCAAAACCAACCTCAGGAACCAGCAGAGAGATGATTAAATTCTCCATGCGAGGAGTTCAAAAGCAATAAAAAATGAAATGAAAACATGGGCGGCGTGCAACACAAAGACCTCATTGTTGCCGGGCAGAGGAATGCGTGTGAGTGTGTGTCTGTGTGTGTGTGTGTGTGTGTTACTGTGGGCAGAGGCCGGGAGGAATTTGAGTTTTTGCATGGAGACAAAAGGTGGCCTATGGTGGGGAGAGAGGATGAGGCACAGAGAGGGAAAGAAAGCGAGACAGAGACAGACAGTAGCTGCTTCCATACACGTCTCCATGCTAACACACTAGCATACACTGCGCTAGCATCCTCCAAAAGTACAATGACCAGTCTTTAAAACTCAGCTAATTAATTTTTAAATGACTATAAGTTCCATGAAAGTGGTTCCTCTTTGAATTATCTCCCAACTCTCTTTAACGTCTTTCAGCTCTTTGTTTTGGTTTTTACAAGCTGCGTATTTTCATTCTGCGTTGTGTTTCGGTGCTGGTTCTTCCAGCAGGGTCACTGTGAGTATGTTAGCATGCTAATGTTAGCATTTAGCTCAAGGCAGTGGACTGGATTAATCCAACTCTCTCCCAGATGAAGATGATGAGATGATGAGACACCTTGACACGTTCGCTGAGTCCGTAAAGCTGCTTAGCTGGATTAAAGGGACACTGATATGACCTGGACTGTGTGTGTGTGTGTGTGTGTGTGTGTGTGTGTGTGTGTGTGTGTGTGAGCCTGAGCAGGTGATAACAGGTTAATAGGTTTATGTGTCAATCTGTGTCACTGGGGGAATGTAACTGAATACATTTACTGAAGTACTGTACTTGAAATATTGTGTTTATTTTGTATTAATCTAAATCTGCAGCAGTGGAGTAAAACGTAGAATATTTCTCTCTGGTTTTACGTACACGAGTAAATGTCTGTATGAGCACTTTTGCACTTTTGGTACTTTAAAGGGATATTATATATCCGGTGTAAATTTAATCCATGGTCTAAATCACTGTGAAACTGTGTTAGACTCCCTCTGGAGAGATCAAGTTAGCAGACCGCTAATTTACGGAGTTTTATCAACCTCAGAAACGACCGCACGACAACAATACACTGCAGTAAATGGATCCAAATATAAACCGCCACCAAAAAGCCACAAATAATGCTCAGAACAGCACCAAACTTCAGCAACAGTACAAATAGGGTCTCAGCACATAGTCCGGGGCATCTAACCTCCGCTAGCTTAGCTGGATTTCTATTGTGAAGCTAAAAACAGAGTTCAACTCTCCTCCATCAGCTTCCGGGTCGGGGAAGTCCCGACGCGACGATTACCGAGTGCGGTTAGAAATGCTCAATTCCGTTCTTTTCCCTGTCCGCTCTCGATAATAACTGTTATAAACTGGCAGGTAAGACACATATGAACTTTGATTGCTTTTCCATGGAGTCATAATCATACATTTTCATCCATGAGCCGCGGAACTCTACTGCACTCGGTAATCGACTCGTCGGGACTTCCCGTCAACAGGAAGCTGCTGCAGAAGAGTGGTAAATTTAGTCAGCTTTTCAGTAGAAATCCAGCTAAGCTAGCGGAGGTTAGATGCCCCGGACTATGTGCTGAGACCCTATTTGTACTGTTGCTGAAGTTTGGTGCTGTTCTGAGCATTATTTGTGGCTTTTTGGTGGCGGTTTATATTTGGATCCGTTCTAACACAGTTTCACGGTGTGTTAGACCATGGATTAAATTTACAACGGAATATCCCTTTAAAGTTGCTAAAATCAACTTTCTTCTCTGTTGTTTCTGGCGCCCCCTGTGGACAGAAGCGATACGACCACAACCAGCTTTTTTGTGCGTTTGCATCATATTTTCACACACTGTGAGCAGGATGCATCCTCAGACCTGAACGACTGAATACATCGACTGCAGCTGATTCCCAGAACAACACGACCACAACAGAACTCCAGTGTAGCGGACCTTCACCGTACACTCACAGTGAGGTTTAGGGAAACTTGTAGTTTGGGTTAAAACAACCCGCCGAGTATAAAAAGATCCAAAAGACGTCATTTCATCCTCTTTGACAATAAAACTTCCACTGGATGTTTTTAAGACTCTTTTCAACGTTCACTTGTCCTCACATCGTTCAAAATGAAAGTCTGACAGTGTAAAAATGTCAAAACATCTTTTCAACGTCAGTTACAGACGTCTGAAGAACTTCTTGTGGTTCAGGATAAAAAAGTTCCGGCGGCCAAATTTAAACTTCAGGCAGCAAAAGCCACGAAAAGACGCAGCGGCCAACGTCGTTTTTCTGAGCGCTCCGACAACCTCTCAGCTCTTGACTGATGACGTCACTGTGGCCCTTTTTCTTTCTCGTTGCCTCGGCGATAATATTCACGTTTTTTTTGTCTCCTATGGATGATGTCATCACCAACATCCTCCTCGCTCTGATGTCCAGATGTCAAACAGATCGTTAACCACAGAGGATCAGTGTCGATCACACAGCACGGCCGTCAGCATGTTTGGACCACGTCGCTTTTCTGCCTGGATAAAAACACTTTGTGGACTCGGGCCGGGTAGTTCTGTATCCAACATGAAATACGATGTCACAATCCAGCCGCCCTGCTGCCGTACGGCCGGACTACAGAGCAGCTTCTTCCCTTCAGACGTGAGAATCTGAATCTGACCCGGCAGCTTTAAGAATAATGAAACAGAACCAGCCGGTCATTTCTCTGATGGTCGTATTCACTTCGATCATTTCCAGACATCAGTAATAAACTGATTCTGTTTATAACCAGATAAAAACTTGTGTATTAAGTTTAAGTGTGTGTGTGTGTGTGTGTGTGTGTGTGTGTGTGTGTTGAACTTCGTTATGGTGGAAACACTGACGAAGCGTCTGCAGTAACAGTGGGAGCAGCTCTGTTACACCTGACTGACTCACCACCTGCTGCTCACATGTTTTCCATGTCGTCATGTAATCCTGTTGATTGATGTTGTTTTTAATAGGAAAACATGAAATAACAAACAGTCACAATCATCCATTTCATGAGGACTTCACCTCCATCGATCCCCTCAGAGTGTGAAGAAGGGTTTCTATTAAACGAGTGATGAAAACATCATCTGCCATCACACAGGATGCTAAACTTTATCAGTCAGATCAATTCTTTGTTACCAACAATCATTATTTTAATCACAAATTATACATTTTTCACTATAACAAGTATTTAATACACTAATTATATGAATAGGTTAAAAGAAACATGTTTTCCAGAGGAACTATGTCTCTGGTAATGGCAGGATACCAGACTCCCTTACAAAAAGTGCATATTTAAGAGTTGTTGCATCATGAGGAGAAACTTATCAAACTTTGTGAAACAGCTACAACAGATTCTACATCTTTGGTGTCTTCTTGTAAATTCGGCATTAAATAAAACACATTAGGATGTTTATTCTCTTGTAAAAAGTGTCAGTTTGACTCAACAGCGCTGTAAAAGCCGGTCTGTTCTTTGTCTGATTCCGTATCTGAAGTTCATCGTTTCAACACCAAATGCATTAAAGATTAAAACAAAGTGACAGTGAACATGTCAAAATGTACAAATCCAGTAAAGATTAACTCATACAGTCCATGTCGTTGGAGAAAGAGGAGAAAATCACCAGACTCCCTTCAAAAAACGCTCAATTTAGAGACTTTTTGCATGAAGAGAAACTTTATAAACTTTGTATTTCTTTATACAAAACATGTGAAACTATTTGGGACTCCTTGTTCATTCTGCAAATGTTAAACATGAAGATAATTCTTTCTTTGTGTAAAAAAACAATGTAGCGTCTCGTTCCAGTAACTCATCACACTCACCAGTGTTCAAGTAACTTTATTTATCATTTGCACAGATAACAGTGAAACACAAGGTTCTCTCAGGACAACGTTTAGTTAATAAAGAGTAAATCTGTTCGTTCCTCCGTCTTAAATTCATTTGTAAGTTCTTCTTTTATTTACTGATGTGAGTTTTATGTTCAGAATCTGTCTTCATGAAGCCGAAGAGGACGAAGAGGATGAAGAGGAGGAGGACGAGGAGGAGGAGGAGGACGAGGACGAGGAGGATGACGAGGAGGAGGAGGAGGAAGAGGAAGAGGATGAAGAGGAGGAGGATGACGAGAACGAGAACAAGGACGAGGACGAGGAGGAGGACGAAGAGGAGGAAGAGGAGGAGGAGGAGGAGGATGAAGAGGAGGAGGACGAGGAGGACGAGGAGGATGAAGAGGGAGGCTGTTGAAGGTCACTCCCACCTGAACTTTGGACTTTCTCACTCCACACACATGCAACATATTTCCAACAAACTCTGATGGAAGTCTCGGTCCAGAATAATCCAGCCGGGTGTTTGTCCATCGTTTGGATGGTGACAGGTGTCTCCAGGTGGATGGTGTCTATGATTTAGTGCATTTTGATGCAGGTGGAGCCTGGTGGAGGTATGCACTCTACTCAGAACCATTTTAGTTTGATTTTAAATCAACCTGCTGAATATGTTCCTGATTCATCACGTGGAGACTCTTCTTCTTCTTCTTCTTCTTCTTCTTCTTCAGTTTTCTGTCTGACTGAGAAACTTTCTAACAATTAATCAATCGATCTCGTTATTGATGAATCGTTGAACCCTCTGACGGTTTCAGCTGCTCTTGAATCTTCGTCCTCCAGCTGTGGTCATCATGGCCGCCTCTCTGCTGTGACATCAGCGCCGCCGCCTCGCTTCTCTTCCCACCAGCAGCGGGGAGTCAATCACTTCCTGTTATTAAGTCTGGCTGAGGGTCAGAGGTTAAGGGTGAGAGGTGGGAGACAGACGCAGTGTTGACAGGCAGGAGAGACGGAGGGAGAGACGGAGGGAGAGGGGAGAGAGGAGGGAGAGAGGAGGGAGAGACGGAGGGAGAGACGGAGG